>NC_141774.1:612500-910000 GCF_051362555.1 Lingula anatina | reverse complement strand
AGAGAGTGTTTGTGTGAGAGAGTTATCTCAAAGGTTCATGTCGGTTTAATTTCTCACTGAACTAAAATGTTTTACATAATGATGTAGTATGCCTACAAACAAACCCTCAGAACATGACCTCGCATAGATAACGTTAGCAGTGCTATCATACACGACGAACACCGGAGTCAGATGAATGATCAAATTGATTATTATACAAAACTGACCGGTTATTGAACCTTACACGTGCACAAACAATTGACTGATCGCCTCGTGCATTTATTTCATTTTCTGACTTCCTTACCCAGCTAATCGGGACATAAATATGTGTGTTTATTTTAGCATAGAAAGAAGGAGTCCTTGAGGATTTGTTCCCGATTTTTGCCATATGTGCTCTTTATTCAGTATTATTTACACGGCTGATACGTGATCTCCTAACGTATAAAAACATATGTTACTTATAGTAGCAATGTTTTCGGGAGTTTTTTCGTTTCACGGTAGTGTCACACTGAAGGCTTTTAGGTGCTTAAGTGAAAGTAATGAAAACTATGTGCGTATTTTTTATTTATTGAAGTTACTTGGTGACCTTAACATATTTCTTTCGCAACCGTAATCAGTTCATTTTTTACCAAAAGTCATTTGACCGTGCGTTCTTCGATCGTGCTTTTTTTTTCCAATTGCAGAACTCATCATCTTTTGGTCCGGTGGGAAGCATAATATTTTCTTGTGCAACAACATTTGCGACTCATAGACAGTCACCATGTGTGTGCTTTAAAGATCATTTGGACTATAGAGAATTACAATAGAGAATTACATTTGATTTAAATTGATGTGTTATATTCATTTGTTCACTTACTTTGACTAACATGAAATTAGCGCTATTCTATTTCTTCATTTTATTTCATTATTATCTTGACTGCATATTTTTTGTCATTCTTGGATCTTTTCAAGGGGTTTTATGAACCACCGTCGTTGTTACGAATAGTCAGTCTTCAAGGTCAAGTACAAGAAAGATAGCTAAAAATGATTACCTTTGACAGCGATTTGGATCATCATTTTTATTATGTTTCAGAAGTATACATAGGGCACTACCCTCCTTACTACCTCCCCTTCAGGGTACGCTTTCTAGACTTGTGAATAAAAAAATGATGGTGGGAATGAAAACAGATGACCGCCAAGACAACCCCTATTGTTGTCGGTGTGCGTAGTTTTTCTTTCTGTACCTTATAAACTTCGTAATTTGAGTACCTGGTATCTGGTATTAACTTTGTAACTGTAATTTGGGTACCTGGTATGGTTTTAAGTCAATTCAATGGTGGATCATCGACAGTTACGTGAACAACGTGTCTTGAGTGTAGCACAGAGTTGAAAGCGTTCATTATATACCGTCTTCACCTAATGTAACCGAGACGACTCCGCGACGCTGTCCTCATACATGTAGTGTTGGTGACACTGCTACTAACCGCAGTCACTTAATCAAACTCATTAAAATCTGCAATAGGGGCAACCTGTTGCGAAGTTAAGATGATTGTCCTAAAATTCAGCTCTGTATTTAAACCCATGGTAAATAGTTCAGTTCAAATGCGGTACAAAGTGTGGATCCGACTGTACTCGCTGTTAGACCCTGGGGGTTGCGGTTAGAAACACTAACCAGTTCTGTAAGTATTTCTGTGATATAGGGAGGTAAAACAGCAGTGTGATCAAACCCAATCAAGTGAAACGTGGGGGCAAACGGTGCTTTTATTTTAGGTATCGATAGTCTGTCGAAGTGGAGGCGCCCTTTTCTTTTTTTCCTCATTAATTCTAACTTTCGAACATTTTTATTGGTACATCTTTTAAGGCAAGATATTGCAGACGGTGAATACTCAGACAGACATGGTTAAAGAAGGAAAAATATCAAACCGTTTAATTTGCTGAGTGGAAGTTACCGCTAACACACACACGCACACGCACAGACACACGCAAACACCCAAAAACACACGCGTGCGCGCACACACACGCACATATAAACACACGTACACATACACACACACACACTCGCGAACCCAGACATGCGTGGGCGCACGTTTTATTTATTTTAATGGATTGGAAATTTAGTCCTAGAAGGTTTGCTGATTAAGTCAACCAAGTGGCTCGTTACAACACGAACTACTGGTAAACAGAACTTCAGCAAAACCATTTTATGAGAAGGTCATGCAACTTCTCGAACAAAACTATTTTCGTTCCCCGACTTGGCGTATTTTGTCCTTAAAATGTCAGTGTGCACTCGGGGACCCTGTCTTAGTGACGAAGACTTGGCGGCCTGCTAAGTCGTCTGAAACGGTTTTAATTTGCCAAAAACCAACAAATTGCTCTGCTAGAGTTTTTGAGTTTAAAGAGTAGAAAGCGGGGCGGGGACTGAAAACAAAACCATGCCGTCTCTGTTGGTCCGTCAACTTTGAAATGCGTACATGGGGACAGTGGACCAAAACGGATTTTAAACTGTAATATTGGTAAAACTGATCGTGATTTTAGGAAAACAGAATTTACATGTATATACGGGTTAAAGAGGAATAATTTTGTGTTAATGAAACGTTCGCGTCGCTGGTACAGAGCAGTCGTCCGAAATGTGACAAGGTTCTAGAAAACATCCTGAATGCATAACCTAAATTGCGAAAACGCACGAAAATGTGTTGACCATCCGTCCAGTCTGTAACATTATTTTCTCCAAATTGTGATTTATATTCTCCATTCACTGGCCGTCTGGTGTGGCATTTTACTATGAAGTCTGACCGAGCCGTAGGAAAAGTCCGATTTAGAAATTTCTGAACGACGTTGGTTGTCTAAATGACCATTTAGGTGAATGATGGTGGTGATTTGGGGGTAATAATACAACGTGTTTCTGTGAAATGATACGCCCTGTTGTTTAGTTTATCAGGCACTTGGTTGAAAATGAAGAACAAAAGAAAGTAAGAAGTTGTCGATGTTTTTCTTATAAAATGGTGACAAATCGCGTGTGTGTGTGTGCGTGTTTATTTCGTTTGATTTTTTTTTTCATATTATTTTATTAGTCTTTTCTGCACTTGCTAGTGCTTTTTTTCCTTACTCTTTTCAATTGTTCCTTCATCAATGAATGGATAACACCCGGGTTTGTTTTCACATCTGTGTTATTTCAGATGGCATAATTGTCATTTCCGTCACGTCATATGGCGTAATACAAAGATCCTCACAAGATACTTGTAAGCTTGAAACGTATGATATCGTCTTCTATGAAGTGCGATAGATGTCGGCACAATCAACGTATTGTCTCTCCAGTTTGTGGCAAGACAATAGTTTCTGGTCAGCAGCGGCGCCGATGGGCAGCCAACTTTTCTCTTTGTACATCTTCCCGGTTATTTCCAGGGCGCAACTTTTGTTGAGAAAACGCGTCGCCATCTTGTCTCAGTGCGCCGTCCTCTTATATCTCATATGTCGTCATCAGCATTATCTTGCCAAACGAAGACGTCACAAGACTGTACATTTTCCAGGCTTGTTTATTTTCAGTCAGTGAGTACGCAAACACACACGCGTAGATAAGTATTTTATTCCTTGTATTATTCCAACACAAATGTTTGTTTTGTCACTCGCTAACCACTAAAGACTGTTACTGTTGTTGCTGTTGTGGTGGTACAATACACAATGTTTCAAGTCATGCATTGTTTTAACCCCGAAATCTATTTAGCAACAACTGACAACAACTTTGCCGTGTTTTCTCAGCTCTTGCTAATGCGCAGAAAGTGTTATTTTGATCTTAAGCGACCTTTATACGATTTGAGTCGATTAACATAAGATGCACAAGCGTTGTATTTCCTGATGAAAAGTCAGTCTTTTGGGATCTTGTCTTTTTGAATGCTTCACATCATCGCGTTCCAGCTCAGAGAAACTCGTACCCGAGCCGGCGGAAAATCTTCTTGCTTGAGGAATGGTTGTCTTCTTTTTGTAAAGAACTACAGGTAATTTTAAGGTAACATTAAAATGTTATTAACAAACCTTAAAGAGGAACAGTAGCAGGAGAGGTTTGGAAGCCATCATCCTGTTGCTTGTCTATGAGAAATTTAGTAGAAGTGATAAAGTATGATTGTTATGACTGTAGGCAATGGGGAGACGAGTTCCTTTTCTGAAAATCGATTTTATTTTGGCCATAGTTATGCATACCATCTGTAACACTATGGCAATGGAGTCTTGATATAGTCCACACTAGGGTCTGCAGCGTACATGAAACGCGCTGAAAAATGCTAAGAACACTCAACAGCGGCTTTAGGTAGTAGTACTGTTGGCGTGAAATATTATTACGTTCATTGCCAAAAAGGCAATCTTTAAAAAGCCTGAGAAGATCCCACAGTATCTGCTGTATCTCTGTATCAGTTGGCGTGACTGGTAGGCCTCGAAGGGACGGTCGTATCGTGTCAGTATCGACTACAAGACACTTGACCTTCACAGTGGGTAAGTTACACAGGTCACTGGAGGCGCTACAGGTAGGTCTTGCCTGCAGGAAGGAAATTTACGGTTCTGAACATGTTTCCAATTAATTGCGGTAACGGATATGATTGCTCTGTGATTAGTGTTACATGTAGTACATACAGGTGCTTTATAGTGGCTTTAAAGATGGAGGTTACGAAGTTATGTTGATGAGTGCTGTTTCAAAATGGATTTTGAACGAGGTGGAGCTGGTTGGATACAAGTTTAGGCCCTAGTAGGTCTGGCGTGTGTTTTGGTGAAAACTGCCATGTTGCATTATTTAGGTACAGTGCACTTGCACTTTGTGGTCCTGTACATCTAGCCAGTTTCTTAAAGTTACGAGGTGGAGCTGGTTGAATACAAGTTTAGGCCCTAGTAGGTCTGGCGTGTGTTTTGGTGAAAACTGCCATGTTGCATTATTTAGGTACAGTGCACTTGCACTTTGTGTTCCTGTACATCTAGCCAGTTTCTTAAAAGAGAGAGCACTTTCTGACTAACTGGTTAAATTGAAGAGCTAATGGTATACATGTCTGTGTGAAATATGTGGTGTAAAACGGGCATTTACTACCCCAGATACCGCGTCGCTGATCGATTGCCTCAGTTTACAACAAGACTAAAAACACTTCATTACCAAGACAATTTCAGAAATTCGGATATTTCAAATCGTAGTGTGAACGGGGTATTAATTAGAAAGGCTTGTATCTGTCCGGTTCCCTATTTGACTGTTTGATCTCGGAGAGACGCAGATTGCGGGTATCGTGTATCTGTGCACGTTATTTATCCATATCATTATTGATTCTTCCGTCTTCTTGCAGGAGGTTACTTTTTTAGCAAACTGAAGTGGGGTCAATAATTTCAGATTACTATATAAATGTTATATACCTATACACATCCATATATACTACTTACTAATACATGTACAAACTCCATATACAAATACAATCATGTACATGTAATATAATGATTCGTTACATAATACAGTACCGTCTTAGATGTATCATGAGATGATGAACGCGCTGCAGTGTCTTGATACGATCAAAGTCGATCAGAGACTTAACAAACTTATTCGGACTTTATGTGCTGTTACAAAACACTTAGCTTTCCCTCCTGGAGGCTAGATGATAGGTGTTTTGTGTTCCCCTCTGACAGCGTACAGCATTGTGAAGAGAACCTTAGTATCGCCGGTGATCGACACATCATGGATGCACAAATGCAGAATAGGTAAAAAGCGCAATGTCCCCGAGAAAAAAAAAAAAAACATTCATTTTGGTTCCATATACACACATTTACTCCCCAAAATTATTATTATTATTATTATTATTATTATTATTATTATTATTATTCTGTGGAATGCTTAAAAACGAGGCAGTTTTCGTGGAATAACAGATCTGCACTAACTAACACCCAAAGTGCGGCGTATGCATTTGTTTGGTTGGTGCAAAGTCCGATTACAAGAAACTCTTTTATTTTTGTTCTGCCAGATGTGAAATTTTGAGATTAGACAGAAGTGTTGATGAGTTTTCTGTGTTTACGACTGCAGCCTTCGTCTACTGGAAAATTCAAGACCAAGGCCCATTATAACAAAAAAAAAAAAAAAAAAACTTTAGCCCGAAGACTGGTCTAAACTCTAAGACCAAGATTTTGGTCTGCTTCACTTTTAGATAAGTTCATGAAAGTAGTTCACTTAAACAGAGTTTATTTATTTGTTTTAATCATCAACTTTATTTAATATTTATAAAACGCAATGTTTTCTACAATAGAACTACTTCTAAGTTATGTTGAGACAAAGCAGGCTAAAGCTTTGGTCTTAAAGTTTTAGATCGGTATTTGGGCTAAAGTTATTTTGTGAGGCAGGCTTATGATATTTTAATTAAAATTTCAAATAGTAGCCATTAAGTTGGTTTTTTTCTCGCTAAATGAAAGTCACGACTGCCTCCCACTTCTTCCCACTCTCCCCTTCTGGCTACCCCCCTCCCCCCTCCAACACGCAGACCCCCCACCCCCCCCCACCCCACTTCTTCCTGGCTCCAGCCCTGCTTCACAGCCAACCTTTCCAAACCATCTGTTGGGGTGTGGCTTTCAGCAATTGATTGTTTCTCCTTCCTACAAATCAGAGCCATCTGTATTATATAAGACGAAGGTAAAAGTCTGCTCAGCCTGTCTTGGATGCGTGCTGAGCCTGTCTTGGGCACCATTGGGAGGGGCTGTAAAGAAATTTCTAGATGTTTCTACTGTCTGCAAGATTTAACCATGTCTCTGCGTCTGAGAACGCGTCAACCCGTGTAAGAATGTTTTTCTGCATCACCAGCATGTTATTTTTATTGTTAACCCACCCGGCAGCTGTCGGTCGTTTGTTTTCGGAAAATTTTATGCGAACAACAAATTGAGCTGAGAATGAAAAAGAAAGAACAGACGCTAAAAATGACAGACGACATAAGCCAAGCAGACGGCAAATGTGTATTTTCTGACTTAAAGTCTTCACCGTGTAATACACTTTTGAATTCATTAGATAACTTTTGGATAATTATTCAATTTTAGGCTTTCTGTGGAATAAAAGCCGATTCTTTACTGAAGTGAAAAAGCAGACGGGAAATGTCCCTCGCTGACATGGGCGGTCGCTACAACTGCGCAGACGACAGCCGAGCAGACATATTACGTCACGCCACTATAAACAGTGGTGTCTCCAAGGTTACATACCCTGGGGTCAGGGAATTTTCTTAATATTTCGTCATTTAATATCGTGGACCTTTTTATTCATATTTGAGTGCAGTGTGAGGTACCATTGTCTACTTTTTCCTCTGCCTTACCAAAATGTCTGTGATGCAATCACGTGCTATAATTATTTATTTATTCATTCATTTATTTATTTATAAACCCCAAAGAGGAATGTAAAGAATATCAACGTCTTGGCGCAGCATGGAACACGCTCTGAATATTACATAACTGCCGTGGAGAGTATTCAAGGCATGTTACCATGTTTCTTTAGAACCATAAGACTGTTTGTAGCAAATGTCAGCTACGTACAGAGAGGCGATGAATGATCCCGTCCTCTGAGTGTGTTCACATCAGTATTAACTTAACATGATCTGGTCTGACATTCCAAGAAGAGACCAAATTGAACTCTTCTCGTGTAATTTTTATGCCATCCCGTTTCACCTATATTCTAAGACCACAGTAAAATAATTTCCTCTATGGTGTATTCCACAAAGACCTCAATACGCCTTATAATAAACACTATAAGATAAAATCGAATTGAATTATGAAAAGAAATAAAAAAAAAATTGAAAAACTATGACGTTCAAGCCCTAACTTACTAACTTAACAAGCGGGATCACTGAGGCAATGTAATTGGCATTACAAACAGGGATTTGCAATCAAGAGTGCACATTTTGAATTCATAACTGTGAAGTCTTTTATTCCTTTTAAATTATTTTTCTTCTTGCAACCAGTTGGCACACGGCTGATCACGGCTCGCCTCTGCCGAACACGAACCCTCTAGTCCCCTCAGTTGACAGTGTGTCCAAGATTAAAAACACCCCAAATCTCAAAAAAAAAAAAAAAAAAAAAAAAAAAAAAAAAAAAAAAAAAAAAAACTGTCTAATTGGAAACGTCTGTATCTAAAAACGTCTTGTTTAATTGGAAACGCCTGTATCGATAAGACCAAGTATTAATCATAACGTCCTCCCCCGCTATACAATGAAGGACGGCTGCAGCTTGGAATCGTTTGTAGTACAATACGCCCAGTTTCTTGCTACGTGATTTTATCTATTCTAAGACCCCATTCCCAGAGATTAGATCGATCTACTCTAGATCGACCTAACTCCCTAGGGGTTCACGCTAAATAGCTGTCAGCCGAGCGGGCACGAAAGTTAATTACCCCCTTACAGCTTGTAGTAGGCGGGACGGACATTTAAGCCGGATTATCTGACAGTAATCTAGTGAGACTCCCCGCGGGGATAGATCGATCTAAAAGCTCTGGGAATAAGCCCTATGAGCCTGCCCTCCCCCTCAGCTCAAATTTCAGCTGTTTTTCAACACATTCAGGAATAATTTTTTTGTGTTGATTTATTTCATGTTTAAGATGTATTTTATACATAAAGTTTTATCCATAAAAAACATATTTATTACGTGGATTAAACATTTAAGTAATTTATTCTACTGTGGTCAGTAAGGGTCGCATATATCATTGTTTTTTGTTCAGTTTAGCAAGTTTACATCGCTGATAATTGATATCGCCAACTTCGCCCAATAGTAAGTCATATCTGATACGTTTTAGAATTGCTTGTAATGTTCACTTGTCCGGCAATTCATTTCCACGCTTGTCCTCAAATCCGGTTTATATTCTGGCCTTGCTGTTTTTGGACGTAAATATCTGTTTATCAGCGTTAATTTTGGAAGCAGGTTAAGTGCAGGGTACGTGTAACATTAAAGTATGGGCTGTATTATTACTTCCTTATAGGCAATGCCTGTTCGCACCAAGTCTAATACCTTAGACCGAATAACTGCCATCAGGAGAATACAAACAGGTTCTGTGGCACATTGTAGACTATTGGGGTCTCCTTGGCCTTGTTTTCTGACGACGCGATTTAGTCTGTCTTGCAGTCCAAAATACCCCTTGTCTTAACTGGTCTTGAGTGGGTAGAGGCGGTTCCAATATGTTGTCAGCCAGTAAAGACTGTGTCCTCAAAGCAAGTGCTGCTGTGATTGCCCCGACACGTCCTTATCAATCTGTGGCAGTGGAGTTAGGAGTTCACCTTGAGTCTGTAGAGTTAGGAGTTCACCCTGAGTCTGTCGAGTTAGGAGTTCACCCTGAGTCTGTCGAGTTAGGAGTTCACCCTGAGTCTGTGAATACTACACAGACTGAAGGCTCCGTTATCTGGTCTGATTTGTGTCTTAAACCACTGGTTTACACCGACAGTTCTGACGTCAGCTTTTTAATATATAATATTTTTAATATTTAATATTTAATATTTTTAATATTTAATAAATATATAGCTTGCCTCTGTCGGTAACAGTAAAAACTTGCCTCTGTTGGTAACAGTAAAAACTTGCCTCTGTCGGTAACAGTAAAATCAGCGGTTTAAGTACAATTCCTAGCAAGGACTGAAACTCTTGACCGAGGTGAGGTACCCTGTGGTTCACTGTTGGATGCAGCCTGTCTTGTGAACTGGCTCCACTCTGTGACCGTCTCCCTGAAGTAACGACAATGACCTCACTCTCCAGGGTGCAGTTGGTTGTCTCCGCTGTCTTGTCGTCCAGTGAACCGCGGTCTTCAGGGTGCCGAGGAATTGTCCTCGGACGCCGGGGACTGTCTGAGGTCACGTCAATATACTTTGAATAATGTACGTGCGCGTCTGTCTAGAAAATTTCGTTACCATGGTGACAGAATTTCGATGTCAAAAAATGACGGCGTCAACGCGAGTGTGCGTGATGGATTGCGCTTCCTGTTTACTCCAAATGTTCAGTCAGACTGAGGCAGCATGTTCAAAATAAATAAAATTTCTGACAACATCACCGATTAAAAAAAAAAAAAAAAGGACTTGACCTGATACTGAGTACAGTGTCTGCGGTGGATAACCCCATTTGTAAAATGTCACAATATGAAGAAGACTACATCTCCAACTCGTAGACCTGCGCCGTATAGGTTAAAACTTGTGTCAAGAGATATATAGACTTACGCAGAATTGTGATGTCGACATTGGATTTACACGTCTAACGGACGTTAAACGTATCAAAGCAAGCAAAATCAAATCGTGTTATAATGAAAATAAACACTATATCCACTCATCCGCCTGCCCAAGCCCTCCATTAGGACAAAACATTTCCATGGGTTATCAATATCTACACAAACTAAATATATATCACTGGTATAAAACTGCATTACCAATATATTTGCGGTTCCACAGAGGTCAGAACTCAAGTACCTGGAGGAACTCACACCTTTAGAACAGACGCGTCGGTGATAACTTGCGTCTTGTATGCATAGTTAACCCGACAATAACGCACAACACGCGGTTAACACCCTTCACAGTCATCTTACTGCTAAAAAATATGAGAGAGGGAAAATAAGAAGCATATTTCTGGCATGCTTTACTAGGTTGAAGTAAGGTCTTTCAGTAAACATATGAGTGTCATGAAGTTCACTCTCATGGCAAAGCTGAGGCAAAGGTTACACTGGCATTGCGGATTTATTCTCCGGTTTCTGTTTAAAGATGCATACAAAGTCAATTTTTTGTCACAAAAACCAACCAAATGCCAGCATATAGTTACAAGTAGTATAACTAAGAGAATTACCAAAAGGCATTGTTTAATTTTACCCCAAAGTGATGTTTGAACAGATTTTTCTGCTGGTATTCTAAGCTGTATGTCAATGGGGCAGGAAAGTAGGTCACGGAAGTAGGTTAAATTTACAACCATAAATTTAAAGAAAGGAGCAGTCTAAAGGTCTTTTATGGCCGATCGAGTGATCTATTCAGTTTATCCCTTGGCATGTCGAAATTATTTGAGTCATATAAGAATCTAGTAGAAGTGGTTTACATGTGTTACTGGGAATCCACACTCCACCGATGCTCGGTTCGTATGTACCTTTAAACGCTAAGTCTGTTCCCGCAGGATTGGATCAACCCCCCCCCCCCCACCCCCCCATACCACCCCCCCAAACCTTCTCAGGGGATGCCGTCAACTTGTGCCTCCCCACTTAAGCTCTGGCTTTGGGACAATATACATGTATTTATGTCTATATTTGGTGAAATGTGACAGCTGTAAGCTGACCAATAAAAACAGGGATGTGTTCCTAGTCTCTGAGACGTTTCCCACCAATAAGGACCCGCTTCAAAATCCAACTTGTCTTCCATTAAAAAAAGACAAACATGTCTGTGTGAAGACACTGTGTAATAATATGGTGTATTACCTCTGTCGTGCATTATGTTGCGCGCGTTCCTAATTCGTCCATAAAATTCTTGTTTGTGGGTTCTCGATCAGAAGATTTTTCCTTGGGTGCCGTATCTTATACATTGATTCTGTCTGCTTGCCAGCACTGTTGAAGCTGAAAAAACAATATTTGATAAAAACTATACATTTGATCGCAGCACAGAAAGATGTGAGGCAACTGCTGCCAACTACTGCAGAGACGCTTTGTGTGTTAAAGGTGTATGAAATTAAAAATAATACTGATAATGCACTAATAAATTAATTATAATAATTATTTAAGTAATTATTATTATTTTCATTATTATTATTATTATTATTATTGTTTTTATTAATATGAAGAAGATGATGATGATGATGTTAATGATATCAGGGAGAAAGGAGGGGAAATTAGAGTGAGAGCTCTCACCCTGAGAAATAAAACTACACCCCATAGGGTAACATATTATTACCACTGCATGTTGTTAATTCTTATTAATATTTACCTAATTTATTATTTCAGATTGACAACCCTTGTTATGATCCGTCATTAGACGACTCGGCCATGGAAAAGGCAACCTACCCTGCTCAAAACGGGACTCGGCCGCCGGAAAACGGAACGGAACACTCTCAAAATGGAATTTCATTTATCGAACTGAAAGAAATGTCTCCTTCCAAGGAGTCGAAGCCAGAGAGCGCTAGTGTCGCTATAGACAATCATGAACATTCTCACCCTGGTGGGACCGAGACCAACGATGACCCGTTGTATCATTTTAGGGACCCGCCCACACACGATGACAAGGTGGGTCCGTCACTTTCACTTTCGTTTTCTTATTAAAGCGCCAGAGGTCGGTTTTAGGAAAACACTCAAAGAACGAAATTTGGCTCTAAATTTAAGATGGTATTGGTTTTCTCTGATGCAAGATAAATCCTTATGAATCGCAACGTTATGTGTGTTTTATATATTATGTGTGTTATATAAACAGAAAGATATGGCATACACACACTGGACAATAGAAGTGTCACCCCCTGAATCATAGTAATCAAAGTTATAATGCCTGGTCTACTTATAATGTGACTAATGACTGAGTATAAAACCGCTGTATAATGGACTTGTATTGTTGGTCTTTTTGTGAAATTTGATGTTAATAAAATGATACCAGGAGCATATCATTCTACAGTCATTTATCTCACCCATAGTATTGGTTCAGTAGGGGTGGCACTTCTATTGACCAGTGTGTGTAGATTTGAAAATCGTAGTTAATTTTCTTTCACAGACTACAGCACAATCATGCTGAATTGAAATGGAATAAGAGGTTCTTTACTAAAACCGCACAGTTAAAATGTGTCGAAGTGGACCACCATCTTCCACTGGTCAATATTTGCCTTAAACCCAAGGTTTTAATCGCAGGGGCGGATCCAGGATTATTTGAAGGGGGAGGAGGTGCCCTTCTGTGTGGTTTTATTTTTTTCAAAAACCCGAAGTTTATTCTTTAATGGGTGACTCCAAGTCTAAAATAAAATTTAGAAAAAATACAAAATACCCCCCCCCCCCCCCCCCCACACACACACAATCTAAAGATGGTCTTACGTGAGAATGTTAATGTATCGTATGTTTTGAGAGAACACGTCATTACGAGGTGGTGACACCCGCGTCTTAGGTCAGCCCATCGTGACTTAACATAAGTGTGGTCACTTTGAGCCTCTCATTTCCTGGCTGAGCTACGATGAGCTGACTTGAAGGTCAAAGAGACGGGTTCTTTTTTTTTTTTTTTTTAACCCCGAATCTTACTTTTAGTCTTTTGCGTCTGCACAGTTTTTGTCAGTTTATTTCTTACGAAACATATTAAAAAAAGAAATTATTTTTCTGCCTTACGCAAACCATGCCATGAAAATTGTGTGTCGTATGTAAAAAAGTGGGCGCGACAGGCATTTGTATGTATGCGGTTTGGGGTCAGTTTATCTTGGTAGGCAATGACAGGAGGACAGAATTTATATGTCACATCGATGAGAAGTCATTGCTCATTCAGATCTCTGAGGCGGACGCTTTGACTTCTACTAAAATGCAGTCGCTTTTACTTGAGGTAGGAAAGAATTCAAAATATTAGGGAAATAGTTTTTACCGTTCGTTTTCCGCGGCGGATATAAGATACAGGTGTATTTACTAGGTGTTGCTAGTATGGATTGACTATTTTATTTGAAACTTATTCACGTTTTGTTCATGTATTTCGTGAAATTATTGTATTGCATATTAACTGTGCTGCAATATAGACGCAGGCGCTTAGGAGGCAAAGTTGAAATTTGTAGGCAGTGAGGGGGGATAAAAATTCAGTAAAATATCGACCGGGGAGTTACGCCTTAACCCCCCCCCCCCCCCCCCTTGTTATGTTTGAAGATTGGGCAGGGGCGCCTGACATACATTGGGATTTGGCTGTCTATTTAGACTGTTTTATCAAAACCCATTTGCCTGATATATGTGATTTCAAATGCATAGTTAGAAAGTGACATTTTCAAACCTGTAGTGGTAGATAATGTCCATGTAAGTCCCCACAAGTACCGCAGTGAAGGGGGTTGAGGGGGGGGGGCAGAGGATTTGCTTTGGAATTTCCTTTTCTGGTGTTAAGTAATATTTATATCTTTATATTTATATCTAGGAAATTATTTAGTTCATATGTAAATACAGTTGATAAATTAAAAAAAAAATTACCAAATTAAAATTGAAAGTGTTTTTCTCAGAACATAACCAGTGGAATGGAGAGATAATGAAACTGTGTGCATTGTTTTCCTTGTCTGTTGTTTAAAATAAGTTGCCAGTTTAATAAATAAGAGTAAGACAAGTGTTATCAGGTTGCACACAGTCATCTAATCCACCAGACCATATTTCTCTTTGTCTTATTGTGTTTTTATCTTGTATCTTCCTTCTTTAGAAAATTTATAAGCTCCAGTAGTTTTATCCTGTTCATGGTAATTTTAAAACCATGCTGTATACTGTATCTGTGAGCCTAGCACCCCCCCCCCCCCCCGTATCATGTCTATATCCCCCTGTATCAGTGACATTGGTAAGTCAGTGTTGTCTGCCCCCCCCCCCCGCCTCCTTCCCTCCATGGCCTGTTAAGATTAATTATTTATTTATAAACAAAACAGGCTGTGTTTTACTAGAATCACTTTGTACAGGTATAGTTAGTACTGTCAGTAAAAAGGAATATATACATGCCATAGTTTATATAATATTTTTCTCAAAGAAATATCTCCAGGTCTTTAATTTGATAATAATTATTTAATAAAACTACTTATAGTTTGTGCTTATCTGCTATTGGGTGCCCTCCCTCAAAATTATCAAATCCTCTAGTGTGAAGCAAAAATTAGCAAAAAGAAAAGCTTCTTCACATATCAATTAAATATTACTTGGCTCAAAAATAAATGCTTAGAGAATTGTCTTAGTATTTAGAGAGTCGCAGTTTTCACTATGTCCTAGTAGACTCAGTTGTTATCAGAGGTTCCCAGCCTTGATACAGTGAATGCTTGGCCAGTCAGCCTTGAGATCTCTAGCTGTGTCAGCATACAGATATACATGACGGCACACAATGGCTGGGGCTGTTCTTTATGTAATCACTTTGATTTGTGTTCAAGGATGCAGAGAGAAGTGAGTGAGTGGGAATACGTGTTGTTTTGTTTTGATATGGGGGTCATGCACTCCTTCCCTCCTACACTCTCTCTATCTCTTTCTCTCTCTCTCTCCAAGCTAAGACATAATCTGTTTATTAGATCATAGCTCCAAGTAAAGGAGTATGGGAGAAATTAGAGAAGTATGTAGTTACTGCAGATATAAAGGGCATGTTGCTGGCCTTCCTTGCTGTTGTCTATTGCTCAAGGGTATAAATACCACCAAGTCTTGCTACAGTGTAGTTAATTATGTGGGATTTTCATGAGCTATCAACCTTTGCTATGAGATTTGTGAATTTCAGGGTGCATCCCCAGAGATTTAGATTGATCCAGAGATTTAGATTTAGATAGACCTAACTCCCTGGGGGTTCACACTAAATTGCAGTCAGCCAAGTGCACCATATTTAATTACCCCCTTACAGCTTTTAGTAGGCGGGAAAATGCTTAAGCCGGCTAAGCTGACAGTAATCTAGTGAGACTCCCCACAGGGGTAGGTCAATCTAAAATCTATGGGAATGAGGTCTGAGCCATAAACCAGTCTTTTACTCATAGTTAGTTAATTAGTCAGCCAGTAAGTTAGTTAACAAGGAACTCTATTTTTAATCCCAAGTCTTTGTTTCTCTTCCAGGAACCTATCCATAAAGTCAAGTTCAACAGAGCCAGGACTTTCTGTACCATTCCAAAGCTTATTATCTCTGCGGTGATCATACTCACAATATTATTGGCTGTAGCTGTATATTTCCTTGGTGAGTTCTGTAAAACTTCCATAAGAAAACGGTGTCAATATGCATGTATTTTTTTTTTTTTTTGGATCATTTTGTTACTGTTTGATAAATTGATTTTGATAATTTATTTCTTTTTTTTAGAAATAATGCTGTTATTTTCATCGGAAATGCTTTCATTTTTTACTTCAACATTCATATGAGTACTTTAAAAACTTTTTTCTTCATTCTTTTTGATATGGTAAAGTTACTTAATTTTACTGAATAATTCTATCAAGTTGTTAAAATAATGTCTTGTTGTCTGTGAGGCTGAAAAAAAATCAAATTGAAAAATGAAGGTGAAAAATAAGATGTTGGACTGAGCCAGTATTTAACATAGCTGTCACTTCTTTTCCATTCCAGTTATATCCATATTACACAATGAAAGCTCACAAATATCTTACTCTGGAGCTCCATCTAGTGTCATACAAGGCAGCTTCAAAATTATAGGGGGAGCTGTCTTCAGTGACGAGCTTAACGATCATCATTCATCTGCATTTATAGTTTTATCAAGGGAAATTCAAAAAGAGGCAAGTATATAATGAAGTGGTTTTGATTCAAAGCAGATGTTAACCCGCCAAAAAACTGTTATTATTGTTGTTATCATCGTTGTTGGTGTTATTATTGAATTATAAAAGTATGTCTTAGTTAAACATCTGTTTCCCATGCTTTTATCTGTGAGCAAATCTATAAGTATCCCTGTTATTACAGCTGTGTGGGCAGACATTATGAAGTAAGATAAAACATTTTTTCCTAAAGTAACAATTTTCATCTTTCAGCTCAACATAATATTTTCCAAACATGAGCCACTAGGACAGAGTTATAACTACTCAAAAATAACAGAATATAGGTAAGTTAATATGAATTATTGTACTTAAACCATTTGAAAAATGCCACAAGAAACATCCAAGATTAAAAGTAATAATAATTTCAGGGTTTGTAGTTTAACATGTCCATGAATTTTAGTAGCATAGTGAAAATTAAACAATAAATTATCCAAAAAGGCCATCTTTAATTTTATTTATTTATTTATTTATTATTTTGAGTGTGTGTGTGTGTGTGTGTGTGTGTGTGTGTGTGTGTGTGTGTGTGTGTGTGTGTTTTAATTGTTACCTTTAAAACATAATCATCATTTCTCTGTCCAGGCAGGGCAGTATCATGGTCCTGTGTACTCTTCACATGGTCAAGCAGTACCCGTCTGACCAGCTCCAGCAGTACGTGGACAGTGTCCTGGAGGACATCCCACTGGACCAAGACGGCAGCAAGAAACTGGGACGCTTTACACTGGACAGCAGTAGTATTAAGCTGAAAGGTGAGGATTCTCAAAGATTGTGGTAGATGTGACCAGGGATTGTGTCTGGTTGTGCTAGATGTTTTACTAGATTGTGTCTGGATGTGCTAGGGGTTTTACTAGATTGTATCTGGATGTGAAAGATGTTTTATTAGATTGTATCTGGATGTGCTAGATGTTTTACTAGATTGTGTCTGGATGTGCTAGGGGTTTTACTAGATTGTATCTGGATGTGAAAGATGTTTTATTAGATTGTATCTGGATGTGCTAGATGTTTTACTAGATTGTGTCTGGATGTGCTTGGGGTTTTACTAGATTGTATCTGGATGTGAAAGATGTTTTATTAGATTGTATCTGGATGTGCTAGATGTTTTACTAGATTGTGTCTGGTTGTGCTAGATGTTCTGGTAGATTGTGACTGGATGTGTTTTGCCTAATGAGGATTTGTATGTTCTGAGAAAAATTATGTAGAGTAAATGCACAAATTTGTGTTATTTTTTCCTTCTAATAAGTAAATAATAATGGTTTTCCTAATAGAAAGAAAATACTGTTTTGTTTTATATATAAAATATGACTTCTGTCCTTTCAGTGAGGGTAATAGAGAAGAATGGCTATGATAACCTAAGTACAACAGTGTCAAGTATATGGTCAACATCAAGTACAGCTCAGTCCACGACCACTGCCACACCTACAACTACTGCTACAACAACTACCACACCCAGCACTACGACTATCACGACAACGCCCACTACATGTGAGTACTCATGATGAGTGAAACCATATGTTTATATTAGATAAAACATGGGAAATATGAAAGAAATGTTGGGGCATGCTCATTTGTGTGCAAAGACAGAAGAGGGTTTACTGCTTTGATGTTATTGTGATGGTTGGCTTTTCCTGTGCCTCTCTCTCTCTCTCTCTCTCTCTCTCTCTCTCTCATACACACTGAAAAAATAAAGTGTCCTTTAAAAGATTCTGGAGCAGTACAAATAACCTTCTTGTGGGCCTTTCAAAGCTATCCCCCCCCAAGCCCAGCATTTTCAGTGTATAGCCCTGTATCTGTTCCTCTAAAGGGAGATTTGACAAAAACACATTGATAATCCACATTGATAATCACCTGTGAATGAATGGACAGCAAAATAATAAAATTTCTTGTGATATTATGTTAGCCATCCCCTTTCCTTTTTGCAGTGCCCCCTATGTTTGATATCCGTCTGGTTAACGGCAGTGGACCACATGAAGGAAGAGTGGAGGTGTTCATCAACAACCAGTGGGGAACTGTTTGCGATGATCTGTGGGACGATAACGATGCCGCTGTGGTCTGTAGACAACTGGGATACAGGTCAGACAGCTGGGAATGTGTTAGTTAAGATGTGAATGTGTTGGTTGAGATATGAATGTGTTGGTTGAGATGTGAATGTGTTGGTTGAGATTTGAATGTGTTGGTTGAGATGTGAATGTGTTGGTTGAGATATGAATGTGTTAGTTAAGATGTGAAGTGCTAGTTGACAAAATAATGTGTTAATTGAGATGAAAAGCTGGGAATAGACCTTTAGATCCATTTTCAGATGAAGTTTCCATTTTTTTATTAAATTGAATAAATTTATAACAGCACAGTTTTGATTATAACTTGTGACTTTATCTTACAGTGGGGTCGCAGTGGCACGCAGACAGGCGTACTTTGGTTCAGGCACAGGGCCAGTCTTTCGTGATGATGTCGGTTGCCATGGAGAGGAGGCGTATCTGGCGCTATGCACACACGACGAAACAGGACGTGAAGCATGCAGCCACAGGGAGGACGCAGGCGTCACATGCGATGTTGTCACCACAACGTATTCATCCACAAGTAGGTCTACGCTGCGGTTTTCTTCATAAGACCATATTGTACAATTTTCACTGTCCATCCACAAAACCACATTTTTTATAACAGTTTCTGGTCTGGGTAAAGTATTTAAGTATCGACCTAGTCTTTATGTGATTTAGTAGTTTAGAGAAATTATTTTGCCATGTTCTAGAAAAAAGTAGATAAAAAATAGAAAATGTTACTGCTGCTGGTCTCCAGTAATGCAAAGAATGTTTTGAGATGCATAAAAATATAAGTCATCAAGCCCAAGGCAGTATAAAGCTATCATTTCTTCCTTTCTGTAGCCATGGCAACTACACCTAGTACACCGTGCCCAGGTTTTGTGTGTGGTGAAGGAACGTGTATAGCAAGTTCTCGTCTATGTGACGGACATCATGACTGCCTTGGTGCCGAGGACGAGGATGACTCCAGGTGTACTACTCCAGGTGAGAGGAGATGAGAGAGAGAGAGAGAGAGAGAGAGAGAGGAAGTGAGAGAGAGAGAGAGGGGGCAGAGAGAGAGAGAGAGAGAGAGAGAGGAAGAGAGAGAGAGGAAGAGAGAGAGAGGGGTGCAGAGAGAGAGAGAGAATTCGAGAGAGGGAATAAGAGAGAGAGATTTGGGGGGGGGGGGCAGAGAGAGAGAGAATTCGAGAGAGAGAATTCGAGAGAGGGAATGAGAGAGAGAGATTGGGGGGGCAGAGATAGAGTGAAAAAGGAGTGAGAAAATACAGAATGTTTTGTCTCTGTGCAACTTCTGTCATTCAATATACTGGAACAGCCTTACAGGTATTCATACAAATGTAAGTCATTCATAATACAAGTATTATTGTATAGGTGCATACATAATACAGTATAATACAGGTAATAAGGGGGATCAGGAGAAACTACATGCATTTATTCTCTAAAGTCACTTAAATATACCCAGTCCCATACAACTGTTTTCTATATGTAGGAGTTGCAGTGCGGCTGGTGGAAGGATTAACACCACTAGAGGGCAGAGTGGAGGTGTTGTATAATAACACCTGGGGAACCATCTGTAGAGATCTGTTTGGAGAGGAAGATGCCAGGGTGATATGTAGGATGCTGGGACATTAGTAAGTATGGTGTATATGTGTGTGTATGTGTGTGTGTGTGTGTGTGTGTGTGTGTGTGTGTGTGTTTTTGGAGAGGAGGATGCCAGAATTATCTGTAGGATGCTGGGACATCAGTAAGTGTGCAGCATGTGTGCGTGTGTGAGTGTGCGTGTGTGTGTGGATGTATTTGTGTGTGTGCGTGCAAATATGTTTTTGCTGGTGTGAGCTCGAGCATGTGAGCTTTTTAATTCAGTACTTTTAAATAGTCCAAAATACTAATGAACATTCTGTGCTGTATTTGTTACCTGCAGTGGAGGTGTCAGGGTGCTGTCACAGAAGTATGGCGCTGGCACAGGACCTATCTGGCTGCGTAATCTGAACTGTGATGGTGACGAGGCATCCCTGGCAGAGTGTCACCATGACGGTTGGGGGAGGACGGCTGCCTGCGAACACTACGAAGACATATCTGTACAATGTTATGTTGCCAGTAAGTAGGATACTCTAGTATAGGGGGTGACTTGGTGTTTCCTTTCCTCTGAAGGACACCGGATAATTTGATGCCACTTTGTCGTTTTGTGTTTGTATGTGAAAATATTTTAAGCCAGAAGCAGCCATAAAGTTTCCTTTTTTTCCTAAATTTTATGAAATACAGTAAAGTGAAACATCTCATTCACCACGGAGATATATCTCTATTTTTGAAATGTATTTCCAGCAACTACCACAGTAACAACTCCAGAGCCAACAACACCAACAACAGCAGCAGTGACAACTCCCTTTACAACATTACTTACTCTATCAACAACACAGTCAACAACAGTAACAACAGTCACAACGACGCCTGTAGCTACAACACCACCTCCGTGTAGCGGCGTGGTTTGCCCAACAGGAGACTGCGTGCCACGTGAACATGTGTGTGACGGACACGACGACTGCTTCATTTCTAAGGCAGATGAGCAGAATTGTACAACTCCAGGTAAGGTGACCCACCCCTTTGAACAAAATACAGTAATAATAAAAATAAAATTAAGAAATAAAAAAGGCTGTCACTTCTACAATTATAAACCGACCACTAAAGAAAAAGGTATGTCCAATTAAGTTAATGTATTTAAAAAAACACTCTTTGATATCAGGAAATTCTGTTGTCTGATATTTCCAATAGTGTTTCCAATCAGTTGATGACTTAACTTTTTTTGTGAAATAACAATGTGGGTATGAGTGTTTTAGTATTTACCAAGTATGTGTATTATTTCAGTGATAGCAGTGAGGTTTATGAACAGTACCATGGTAACTACAGTGCAGGATGTAGACAGATATTAATGCTATATATATATATATGTAATATTTCAGTGATAGCAGTGAGGTTAATGAACGGTACCATGGTAACAACAGTACAGGGTGCCGGCAGAGTGGAGGTCCTATATAACAATGTCTGGGGGACGGTGTGCGATGATTTCTTCTCGGAGGAAGACGCCATGGTGATCTGCAGGATGCTGGGCCACTAGTAAGATATTATTATTTTATGTGAACTTGAATATTAATAGTATACAAGAGAAGTTTTAACAGGAAAAAATTGTGCTGAATGCTGAAATAAGTGCGGTTTCTCCATTCTTATGTGAACTACGTATTTTATTTGTTTATTATTTATTTGTTTGTTTGTGTTTAATAGCTCACCTCTGTTTTTAGTGGACAGAATTCTGATAATTCAGTTGAGTTAGCAGGGTGTCTGGTCCCAATTTGATTGTGTTAAACGTACATACATACATACATACATACATTTTTATATATAATACATTTATGAGTTCCAATCTGTCTGTAGTGGTCCAGCTCGTCACATTCCTCGACCTCATGGCTTTGGTCACGGCACAGGGAACGTCTGGCTGAGGAACGTCCGTTGTGGCGGCAGTGAGACGTCCCTGGCGCAGTGCACACTAACCTGGGGACGACACAACTGTGAACATACTGAAGATGTGGCAATAGAGTGTACGGATGCAGGTAATAACAACTGTAAACAGGTGCTTCAAAAAATTAAAGACAATAAATTAAGCAACCATAGAATTGTAATAATTTGCCCACAGCCCTTTCTTTTATTATATGAAGTAGTATGGGCTTTTATATGTTGTGTTATAATTGATTTAAATGATGTAATCAATCTATTTGTTTGTTTGTTTGTTTGTTTGTTAACTGCATGCCTGTGCTGAACTGTCTGCAGAAAAGTTATTATCTGATATATTTTGACTTTGTTGTTTTATAGATTATTCTTTTATTTCTCTCTGTCTTTTGTACTATCACAGTTCAAAATGATATCTTTAGTTTATTGAAGAATGCATATAAATGGGCCTTTTCATAAATGTAACAAGCAAAATGTGATGTTTGTATTTTATTTGTATTACTTGTAGCACATTTTCATTTTCATTTCCTACATGTTTTCTCTATGCGTACCCCAGTATGCTCTTGCTACTCCAATTTTGTAATACAGCTTTACAGTGTTAAACAATGGTTTATCAAGCTATATTTACTTGTATTATTTATTATATATATTATATATTCATCTCTTTATTTTCTTCCTGTCAAGCCTCCACCCCTGCCTCCTCCACCACCACCATTTCCTACCCTACCCTACTGAGCACAACCCCTGTTACCATAGTTACCACAGCTTTTTGTGCTGGTTTCCGTTGTCATGGTGATGGTGCATGTATCCCAGCAGTCAATGTGTGTGACGGTCATAACGACTGTGTCCATGACGACAGCGACGAGCAAAACTGCACAACCCCTGGTACTTGTTTTCTTTTTTTTTCATTTCTGTTCTGTGTTTGATGATTTTTTTATTTATTTAATTTGGATATGTCATGTGGTTGTTTCTACCTTTTGTGCCTTTTCATATTAATTTTCTGCTTCTCATTTTTTATTTTGATTCCTCACATTATGCTTAGTTAGCTTTAAGTTAAGGGGGGATATATTGTACATGTATCAGTGCTGGGCAAAATAACAGACAGCCATTTTGAAGTCACTGAAATCACTGTCTGTTAGTTTTTTAATCATTGCAGCTTTTATTTCTACAACTAGTATTTATCTGTATGGGCTGGTATTTCTTCACCAAATTACCTATCAGTTATATTATACTTGAACCATTCATATTTTTTCTTGTATGTGACATTTTTTTCTACTTGAACAAGTGCTCATTTTCTGTTTTCTTTACACATATAAAATACTGCAATCAAGTGTTATTCATGGCTTTTACCTGAACCTCTTTAGGTCTAGTGTACTTAAAGGGATAATAACTCTTTGTTTCGGCCAAAAATGAATTTTCCTGGAGTAAACAATAATTTTCCCATGCTTACCAATGGTTAATGAATCCATTTTTACATTCAAAGTGAGTCCCTGGTTTTTTTTCTAAAAAGTTTGTTTTTTTTTTGTTAAAATCTCTTAAGAGATTTTAACAGAGTATAGCCATCAATGGAGGTCACGTGGTCTTAAGACAAGCTCAGATATCAGAATAATAGCTATAACTGCCATTTTTGTGGAAAAACAGAATATATTATATTTCTATAAGTTATTCACAATGTTTTTATTGTGAAATATAGATCACATACGAAGAGTTATTATCCCTTAAAACAATGTGTAAAAATTGTTTCTGTCTGCAGACATAGAGGTCCGCTTGATGTCCGGGGAGGTCAACACCACGGCAGAAGGTCACGGTCGCGTTGAGGTCAAGTTCCGCGAGACATGGGGCACTGTATGTAATGACTTCTTCAGCGACGAGGATGCTGCGGTGATATGCAGAATGCTGGGATTTGGGTTCGTACAGGAAGTTATATCACAGACACATTCTTAAAAAAAAGTTTTTGGATTAAGATAAGACTGCCACAGTTCTTGTATAGCTGGCTAGGCAAAGTAGAATTTTTGAAAAGCAAAGGGCATTCAACAAACTGTTTTCCTGCAGTAAATATAGTTTTTATACGTAAATAGGCTGTCAAAGTATAAATAGCCACTGTGAGCGAAAAAAATCTTAGCCAGGATGCTTACTATGTAGAGAGGAACTTATCGTTGCAGACTTTTTTCCCCATATTTTTTTTTTCTTACATAATTTTACATATTGGGTAAATATATATTTATTTTTCAGGTCCACAGGCGTGGCTTTCCATATTCCTGGCCACAGTTATGGACCAGGCACAGGACCAATATGGCTGCGGGCTCCTATCTGTAATGGAACGGAGAGCAGTTTGACGGAATGCACACTGAAGTGGGGTCAACATGACTCTTGTCTCCACAGTGAAGATGTGGCTCTGTCCTGTGTCAACCTGCCCACTGCAGGTGAGCAATTTCTAGGGGATTCTTGGAATTATTGGCATTTGATAAATTAAATTTGATTTTACTTACTTATTTATCCTCTTCGAGCCATGATCAGCTCCCAAGGCTTGTCAGCATCCTAACCATCTTTCGATATCTTTTGCTGCTGTGTCAGCTTCACTCAATGTCTGCTGCTCCAATTTTTCTCACTCGGCCTCAGCGCTCCTTCTCTAAGTTGTTGGTGGGTGACCTCGCCTTCTCTTTCCCTCTGGTGCCCATGTCAGAGCTAATTGGAGTCGTAGCTCTTCCTGATTTTTGGGGAAGTCTTGATAAGAGGGCAGTAAAACTAGTCCTTAGAATGACAACATTCACTATAGCAGCAACAGTTACAGTTGCAACAAAAAGCTTTCACTGGCTTTCATACAGATATATCTGTATCTGTAAAAACTCTCAATGTGTTTTCATTATGTACAGACACAGATGTGTCTGTACATATTGCCATCACCTGCGTCTGTCGTCGCCGTCGCCGTTCATGTCGCCGTTCATGTCGCCGTCGATGTCGCCGTCGCCGTCGCCGTCGCCGTGCACTTTCAGCGTTAACACCATAAGTGGAAGACAGTTTTACTTTTTGGCTTTATATTTACAGAGCTGATGAATATTCATAAAACGCAGGTCAAGTTCGAAAATCAGCATGATCGGGCCATTATTGTAGAATTTATGCTGTTTTTTCACTTTTCAGCATATATGCAACACTGTTAACACATTTCAAAGAAAACCGATAGGCCTGTTGTCATGAAACTCACAGGAGTAATCAATCTTACTAAAACGCAGGTCAAGTTCGAAAATCGGCATGATCGGGCCACCATTTTAGTAGTTATGCTGTTTTTTCACTTTTCAGCATATATGCAACACTGTTAACACATTTCAAAGAAAACTGATAGGCCTGTTGTCATGAAACTCACAGGAGTAATCAATCTTACTAAAACGCAGGTCAAGTTCGAAAATCGGCATGATCGGGCCACCATTTTAGTAGTTATGCTGTTTTTTCACTTTTCAGCATATATGCAACACTGTTAACACATTTCAAAGAAAACTGATAGGCCTGTTGTCATGAAACTCACAGGAGTAATCAATCTTACTAAAACGC
The DNA here is from genome assembly GCF_051362555.1 of Lingula anatina. NCBI lineage: Eukaryota > Metazoa > Brachiopoda > Lingulata > Lingulida > Lingulidae > Lingula > Lingula anatina. Next base: position 884,575 of record NC_141774.1, on the reverse strand, counting down.
AGGTCAAGTTCGAAAATCAGCATAATCGGGCCATTATTTTATAAGTTATGCTGTTTTTTCACATTTCTTCTTGATTCAATTCTTAGGCATGTTAACAGTCTCATTATTTAATTAATAAGATACGTTTAAGTGTTTGCTTGACATTTCCTGCATCTTTACAACATTGTTAGTTGATTATGTAAAAATGATGGTAAACTTGTTATCATGTATTGTGTAATAAAGTGTCAAAAATGGAAATAAACTCATATTATTGCAGTTTGTAAGATTCAATCATTCATTATGTTCAGAAACTCAGAATGGAGGAAATTGGACATTTGACACTGTTCTATTGATATTTTTCACATCTCATCAACTTTCTTAGTTGATCATATAAAAATGGCAGTAAACTGTTAATTTTGTTTTATGTTAAAAAAGTGTTAAAAATGGAAATAAACGCATTTCATAACAGTACTGTCTTGTTTCACATTTCCTCAGATTCAATTCTTAGGCATGTTAACAGTCTCATCATTTAACTAATAAGATACGTAAAAGTCTTTGTTTAACATTTCCTGCATCTTTACAACATTGTTAGTTGATTATGTAAAAATGATGGTAAGCTTGTTATCATGTATTGTATAATAGAGTTTCAAAAATGGAAATAAACTCTTATCATTGCAGTTTGTCAGATTCATTCATTCATTCACTATGTTCAGAAACTCAGAATGGAGGAAATTGGACATTAAACACTGTTCTATTGATATTTTTCCCATCTCATCAATTTTCTTAGTTGATCATATAAAAATGGCAGTAAAGTGTTAATTTTGTTATATGTTAAAAAATTGTTAAAAATGGAAAAAAATGCATTTCAGGACAGTACTGTCTTGTCTACATTTTGGCATTTTCAAGTTGTGACTTTGAAGTTCCATGGGCCTGAAGACCTTTGCTAGTCACATTTTCTGAATATCCATGATACTAATATTTTATTATTAAAAATTGATGGTTATTATCCTGTTAAACATTATGTAATATTGCATCAAAATTTGAAGAAACCCCTATTTTGGACACTGCTCCCTTAATGACCATTTAAGGAAAACTATGTCACTTACTGTTCTCAAACTTACAGGAAAGAAACATGGGACTAAAATACAGTTTCATTAGGCAGTGCAGTCTATTTGGTAAATTTTTCTGGCAGTTAATCAGTTTTTTGTGAAAATTTAATTTTTCACATATTGGCAATTTCAAGGTGTGACTTAGAACCACCTTGGGCTTGAAGACCCATGCTAGTCACATTTTCTGAAAATCCACGATACGTATATTTTATTATTAAAAACTGATGTTCTTTATGCTGTTAAGCATTATGAAATATTGCATCAAAATAGAAGAAAACACAATATTGGGTATTGCTGCCATGACCATCATGGGAAAACCATATTACTTATGATTGTCAAACTTTTAAAAAAGAAACACAGGACTAAAATGCAGCTCGAGTTGGAAAAGCAGTCTAATTGACTTTTTTTTTGGACGTTTTACATTTTCAAAGTGTGAACTTGAACTCCCATGGGCCTGAAGCCTTATGCTTGTTACACATTTTACTTACATTGGTATTACCTGTTGAGCATAATTAAAATTTGATGTTGAATTTTCAGTTTAACATAATGTACTTTTACATCAGAATTGACAGTAGCCTATTTTGTTATTTCCTGCTTTTTGTCTGTACATTTGACAGCTTTGCTGCCTTGTTTCAATTTAAAGAAGTTAAAAATTGTGCTTTATTTTGCCTAAATTCAATACGTGTTTTATTTACTTGTAAGAAATTTGCATTTAATGAATGCATCATAAAAGAAACTAGTTATATTATTATTTTTATAATTATTTATAGTTATATATGCTATATTTATACATCATATACTGTATATTTATTATTTCTCACTAGGTACCTCAGTATCTCCAACTACATCATTGACAGCCACAACTGCTGCAGCAACAGTAACCACCACAGCTGTACCAACATCACCCACATCCCCAGCCTGTGCTGGGTACATGTGTCAAGACAGCTCTGGGAAGTGTATTCCAGCTGAACATTACTGTGATGGTCACAATGACTGCTGGGACAATGATGACGAGGAGAACTGTACAGTACCAGGTGAGGGGCGGGGGGAACAGCCCCAGGGGTGGACCCCAGGGGGTACACTCCTTGCTGGAACTAAGATGATTGGAGAGGACATTATATTACATTAAATCATATCACATCATGTCATGTCATGTCATATTATATAAGATTACATTAGATTATATCAAATCATTATATTACATATTTTTCCCCAGACATTCAAGTCCGTTTGATGAATTTCTCCGTGGATACATCTCATCTTGGCCAGGGCCGAGTAGAGGTCTACTACAGAGACACCTGGGGGACAGTCTGTGATGATTTCTTCCACCAGAATGATGTCATAGTATTATGTCGTATGTTGGGGTTCAAGTGAGTATACTGGACTGTGGCGCCATCTTTCCTTTACCCAGCATTCACTTTACAAAATGGCAGACATAAATTTTGTATTTAAAAGAGAGATTTGAGTACTCCCTAGTCTCTGTAGTGTTTGGTACCTTTTCGCCTTATTGTAACCAATATTTTCAGGTACCAATTATTAAATAAGGAATTTCTTTTCTTAAAAAGGAATGCATTTTCTCCTTCTAGAGACTCAGTTTGAAAATAAACATAAAATCTTCATGTAGTTCTAAAGTTTGGTTCAGAGTGGGCCTCTGTCAAGTTTATTCAATATTTCTAACTCAGTACCAGACTGGTCATCAACATCTTAGTCTGGTCATCATCCATTTGGCATAATTCTCTTTAAGCCAAAAGGCCATCAAAGTAATATTGAATCTTATACCTTGTGAGATATAACAATAACATTATCTGAATGTTTCCGTCTCCCAGTGGTCCATCCAGAGAAGCACCAGATCCTGTGGAGATGTTTGGAGAAGGCAACGGCACAGTGTGGTTGAGATCATTGCGTTGTGAAGGCACTGAGTCTTCTCTAACACAATGCAGTCCAAGGTGGGGCAGACATAGCTGTGGACACCATGAAGATGTCGCTGTGATCTGCTCAGAAGGTAATATTTTATATACCAGTACACCTTATAAGAAATGCTATATATGTAGATGTGCACCAGTCTGTTGTGTTAGCTTAGATCTCTAGAGTTTATAGGAAAGAGAATAAAGTATGGTGCCGACTACATATGGACTTGTTATTTGATGGCAGCATCCAAGAACATCCTTTAAAACATTACAAATATTAACTGAAACAACATCTGGATAAATAAATGAATGTTTTTATTGCTCTGTTCAGTAGATATACAATATATGTAGAACACATAGAGGGTTAAGATAAAGTGATCTTCCATTTCAGCCGTGTCCACTTCTCCGGGACCAGCACCCACTGTGACACTCACTACCACCAGCGCGGGTTGTGCGGGAGTGCTGTGTGGCACGGGCAAGTGTGTGGACCCTGAACACGTGTGTGACGGACACGAAGACTGCTTTGACAGAGAGGATGAGACCAACTGTACTGTACCTGGTGAGTTCATATAGACTGTATGATTAATTAGGTAATTGATTAATTGAGTCAAATTAATTTATGTATAATATGTGGTTTATAACAAGAAATACAAAAAGTTGCTTTGTCTTTGTCGACTGTTGCACGTTTGTCCCAAATTTATTTAGACCAAATTTTTGGACAAAAGTTCTGTTGTAAAACTTGCCTTTTGTATAAAATGACTGACCAGGGGCTAGAAAATGACTGACCAGTTGCCAGAAAATGACTGACCAGTTGCTAGAAAATGACTGACCAGTTGCAAGAAAATGGCTAACCAGTTACTAAAGTTGACTGACCAGTTGCTAGAAAATGGCTGACCAGTTGCTAGAAAATGACTGACCAGTGGCTGGGAAATGACTGACCAGTTGCCAGAAAATGACTGACCAGTGGCCAGAAGATGACTGACCAGTTGCTAGAAAATGACTGACCAGTTGCCAAAAATGACTGACCAGTTGCCAGAAAATGACTGACCAGTGGCCAGAAGATGACTGACCAGTTGCTAGAAAATGACTGACCAGTTGCCAAAAATGACTGACCAGTTGCTGGAAAATGACTGACCAGTTGCCAAAAATGGCTGACCAGTTGCCAAAAATGACTGACCAGTTGCCAGAAAATGACTGACCAGTGGCCAGAAGATGACTGACCAGTTGCTAGAAAATGGCTGACCAGTTGCTGGAAAATGACTGACCAGTGGCTGGGAAATGACTGACCAGTTTATTTAAGTGCTCACATTAAGTCAGGTTAAAAATTATTCATCCTTGGAAATGTCAACATCTTTCCCTTAATCACCAGCTTAAGGCCATACCTTATCCAATTGCACAATGGGTCTTTAAATCCACTGTACCAGGTCTGATTCTCTCTCCCTCTCTTGCAATCTCTCTTTTGGTGTAGACTATTTAATTACATTGGTACATGTAGCTGTTATAATCTTTACATTTTAAGATATGATAAATGTTGATGGTAAAGAAAAACTGTTGATTTTACAAATGCAAAAAAGAATGTATTTTGTGCTATATCAGTGTTTACCAAACCTTGCCTGCTTTCACTGTATTAGTGCCATTATTTCTCTGTCCCCAGAGGTCAGTGTGAGGCTGATGTCCAACACGACGGTCAGTACCAGTGAGGGCCGTGGTCGCGTGGAGGTCCAGTTCCGGGGTCAGTACGGGACAATATGTGATGATTTCTTCTCCAGTGAGGATGCCACAGTATTGTGTAGGATGGCTGGATTCAAGTAAGTCCTTATTATTGTACCACCAGCGTTAGCGCTGGCGGTACACATGGTTTTAGTCCCGTCCGGTCCGTTCCGCCGGCTCCGCCGCCATGTTACCGTTACCGCTTCTCCTCCTAGACGGTAAGGGCCCCCATACCCACCTCTTGGATTAAGGTCAACTATAATCTCAACTCTTTCCACGTAAAATTTGGGCTTTGTCGGTATTGGGGTCTAGGTGTGGCACTCATTGCAATGCACCCTTGTCCAAAAATGGCAAAATTAAATGCTATTTATCTACCCTACAGAAGGAATTATGGGAAAAATTTCTACAGACGGCTTTCCAAAAGTCATATGTGTAGATTTCAAATATGCCCTTGGATTTGACCTTTGACCTTTATTTCAAGGTCAAACGGGCAAAAATTTTCAAAAAAATGAATTTTTTTTTACGAAAAAAAATTTATTTGCGCTGTTATTCAGACACCACACAGACTTAATCAATAATATTATTGGAAAATGTTACCCTTCAGGTCATCTTTCATCTGTGTGAATTTGGGGTCAATCGGTGCATTTTCACGGGTGTAGCGGCCATAAGATACCGAAACTGAAAACTGTCTCTAATTCGGGAACTGTTAATGCTAGAGACCCATTCTTTTTTGCATTTTGTAGAGCATGTAAAGCCCAGCACTGGAGGTGGTCTCCGTTTTTTTGTATTCCGTGCGGTTTTCGAGTTACGCTGTATCAAAAAGTACATATTGGTGGTGAAAGCAAAATGTGCAGTACGGTAATGGATAATAAATTTTGAACTCTGGAAAAATAAAACATAAGGCTTGGCAAAGCAGACAACTTGTGGTCAAAAATGACATTATTTCATCAAATTTGAACTTCTGGAACTTCAGAGCACCTCCCATTTCAAGAATTTTGACCAAAATGACCTTTTCTTTATTTTAATTAATTTTTTCTGTAGGAAATTTATGGCAGATTAAGGTAACTCCGAAATTATAACATTTAGTCCCTTATATCTCCAAAACTGGCAGAGATAGGTCCATAGTTACTATTGAAGTTGAATAGGAAGTCATATACTGGCAATCTTACTGTGACCTTGAAATTGACCTTTGACCTACTTTTCACCATAAATTGAACTTTGCAAATTTTGCTTCCCTTTTATCTCCAAAACTGGCAGAGATAGGTCCATAGTTACTATTGAAGTTGAATAGGAAGTCATATACTGGCAATCTATATGTGACCTTAAAATTGACCTTTGACCTACTTTTCACCATGAACTGAACTTTGCAAATTTTGCCTCCCTTTTATCTCCAAAACTGGCAGAGATAGGTCCATAGTTACTATTGAAGTTAAATAGGAAGTCATATTCTGGCAATCTAAATGTGACCTTAAAATTGACCTTTGACCTACTTTTCACCATGAACTGAACTTTGCAAATTTTGCCTCCCTTTTATCTCCAAAACTGGCAGAGATAGGTCCATAGTTTCTATTGAACTTGAATATGAAGTCATACTGGCAATCTAAATGTGACCTTGAAATTGACCTTTGACCTACTTTTCACCATGAACTGAACTTTGCAAATTTTGCTTCCCTTTTATCTCCAAAACTAGCAGAGATAGGTCCATAGTTACTATTGAAGTTGAATAGGAAGTCATTTCCTGGCAATCTAAATGTGACCTTGAAATTGACCTTTGACCTACTTTTTATCATGAATTGAACTTTGCAAATTTTGGTTCCCTTTTATCTCCAAAACTGGCAGAGATAAATCCATAGTTACTATTGAACTTGAATAGGAAGTCATATACTGGCTATCTTACTGTGACCTTGAAATTGACCTTTGACCTACTTTTCATCATGAATTGAACTTTGCAAATTTTGCTTCCCTTTTATCTCCAAAGTTACGCTGTATCAAAAAGTACATTTTGGTGGTTAAAGCAAAATGTGCAGTACGGTTATGGATAATAAATTTTGAACTCCGGAAAAATAAAACATAAGGCTTGGCAAAGCAGGCAACTTGTGGTCGAAAATGACATTATTTCATCAAATTTGAACATCTGGAACTTCAGAGCACCTCCCATTTCAAGAATTTTTACCAAAATGACCTTTTCTTTATTTTAATTAATTTTTTCAGTAGGAAATTTATGGCACATTATGGTAACTCCAAAATTATAACATTTAGTCCCTTATATCTCCAAAACTGGCAGAGATAAGTCCATAGTTACTATTGAAGTTGAATAGGAAGTCATGTACTGGCAATCTTACTGTGACCTTGAAATTGACCTTTGACCTACTTTTCACCATGAACTGAACTTTGCAAATTTTGCCTCCCTTTTATCTCTTAAACTGGCAGAGATAGGTCCATACTTTCTATTGAACTTGAATATGAAGTCATATACTGGCAATCTAAATGTGACCTTGAAATTGACCTTTGACCTACTTTTCACCATGAACTGAACTTTGCAAATTTTGCCTCCCTTTTATCTCCAAAACTGGCAGAGATAGGTCCATAGTTTCTATTGAACTTAAATATGAAGTCATATACTGGCAATCTAAATGTGACCTTGAAATTGACCTTTGACCTACTTTTCACCATGAACTGAACTTTGCAAATTTTGCTTCCCTTTTATCTCCAAAACTGGCAGAGATAGGTCCATAGTTACTATTGAACTTGAATAGGAAGTCATATACTGGCAATCTTTCTGTGAACTTGAAATTGACCTTTGACCTACTTATAATCATGAACTGAACTCTGCTAATTTCTTTCTCTTTTAACTCCAAACCTGGCAGAGATAGGTCCATAGTTACTATTGAAGTTGAATAGGAAGTCATATACTGGCAATTTACTGTGACCTTGAAATTGACCTTTGACCTACCTTACGATGAACTTTACTTTGATTGTACCATTTTAAGTTATATATATTTTTTGCGTATTTTGAAAATTCTTGTTGATTGCATTTTTATAGCTTGTCAAGCATAAGACTGGTGGCTGTGTCCCTTATTTTGTGTATGTGGGGGTCTATACGAATGCGCTTGCTCCAGCTGGTGGTACAATATTCGGAGGCGGTATCGCCTCTCTGATCCTCTAGTTATTATTATTATTATTATTATTATTATTATTATTATTATTATTATTGTCTTCTCATAGGAAAGCTAACACTGAGTTATTCATAAAGCAATATTTTAGTGTCTTACAAGACACCTTCCTTGGGGAATGTAGCTACAACGAGTTTTTATATTTGTGAATGAAAAACATTGTACCTAAAATGTGTATTTAGAGTCATATTTTTGCCACAAAACCCAACAAGATGCCACCATATACTTTCAGATGATTTATTATAGAAAAAAACAATGCAGATCATTTCATTTATTTATTTTTTTTTTATTTATTTAATGGCAGAACAAGAGATTTATTTGATTTAAAGTTTGGCATGTCGACTTTATATGTAACTTTAAAACATAACTCTATCATTCCAGTGGGACAGGCACACAGCTCCCCTCTCCGCGTGACGTGGTGTCAGGAGAGGTCAACTACGGCCAGGGCACAGGTCCTATCTGGCTACGGAGCCTCCACTGCCGCGGGGATGAACAGACCATACATGAGTGCTCGGCGGAGTGGGGGCGCCACTCCTCCTGTAGTCATTCAGAAGATGTGGCCATCCAGTGCTTGAACAGCTAGAATATTAGGACACCTGTTTATTTATTTATTTATTTATTTATTTATTTATTTAAATTTACAGTAAATACTTAGAAATTTAGTAAGTTGGTCTTTGTAGGAAGACGATTCTCTGCAATATAATTTTTTTGAACTTTGAAAATCTCGTCAAACTTGAAAATGAGCCTCTTGATAATTTTGGAAAGATTGACATCCAATATGGTCGTGTCTGATTCCAACATTTTAAAAAAGTTAATTAATATTTAAGTGACAGAATTTTTAAAGTTTTTACTAAACGTTCATTACTAGGATGAGATTGTGTTAAGAAGCAAATAATTGTATTATGGTGGGTACAGTGTTATTGTCACAATACAGATTATGATTTTTTTTTTTTTTTTTTTTTTTGCATTTATTGAGCTTAAAACTGTCAGCTGCGCTGCCTTAAGAGTCGTGTTAGTGGTGGCGGCCATTTGTATTTAACTGAACGTTGTATGGAGATCGTTGCTAGCCAACTGCATGAGTGAGCCAATGGTGTATACAAGGTACATGTTATTATAATCTTACTTGCTCGGCAGACATTGGACATTTTAAGGAATTCACTTGCAGTTGATTATGATGTAGGTACAGTATACTTCCAAGGTGTAAAACATTTTACGAGACAATTAATTTGCAGTTTATTATATATCAAAATATTTTTGAAAGTTGCAAAAAACCTGTTATTCATGTAAGGCAGATAAAGAAAGTTTATGAAGATGTCACAATAAAGACGTGTTCATATATTGCAGTGCATACATTGACTTTTAGAAGGTCTAGTATGAGCAGAGCTGTAAATATTGTGCTCAAATTGCACGTCTATTTCCCAGGTCACAATATCCTTATGGTATTCTTTCTGTGGTACAAAGATAAGTAGGAGAAAAATATTGTTGAAGAAAAAAAACAGAGTGACGTGTAGGGCCACTCTTAACTTTACAACCATTACATTGGTCTTTGGAAAAAACTTGGATAGATTACTTAACGCTAGCTTGTTCTTCTATTTGTTAGAATTCATGATGAGCAGGGTTAGCTGGGAGAGTGACTGAAAAAGCCGAGATGTGATTGAAAGGTGTTACATGTAGTATGTTCATATTTGTGCGGTGAGAGAGATTCACTTGGAAACTGAGGGTGGATATGATAAAATGCCGGGAGTTTGGTTGTAACAAGTTTGTTAAAATGCCTTGCTTGCTAGAGGCAGAGTGGGGCCATTGTAGTCTTCACATGGTCATAAAATTATATGGAAATATGTATAAAGTTAGAGCCTAAAGTCTGAAGAAAGTTTGAACATTTGAGGTTAGTAACGACATACAAGTGCATGTTCCAGTAAGATGTACATTGAAGTCTGACATAGTTTTTGTAACACAACTTTATTTACATTTTAATGATATGCAGATATTAACAGTTCATTTCTTTTGAAAAATATGAATGTATAAAGTATATACATAGCTATATATATATATATATATGTAGACAGTAGTATATGTAGGCACAGTTATATTAACCAAGGCTGAAGGTTTTCATGAAAAAATGAAGGTGTGTAGCAGTGAACTCTAAAACTGCGGTGTACGTGTAACATTGTTCCTGGGTCTGTTAGAAAAGTTGACGGTAATTTAATGTCAGCCTGTAAACCCAGGTGCTGCAGTATACAGTTTAAATATAGGCGCCAAACACCAAATGTTACGTCATGTAGTGACGTTTCGAATAGGACGAGACCTGTTTTGAAGACTTGATTTTTGCAACTTTTTATGACAGAAAGACTGGTTCCAATATATCTCAGCACTTCGCTTGTGGAGATCTGAAACTTGGCTTGAAAATGTTGATAAACTGTAAATACTACCTTTTGCCGTCTTGTAATTAAAATGCAGTTCCATTATTATTATTATTATTATTTACATACCGGTGCTCAAATCGACCTCTTCAGAATGCTGCCATTTCATCACATAACACATATGTTGTAAATGAGGAGGTATTGGACTGGAATCGGCCCAACTGCCGTCCTATGGCAGCCTGGTAACGGCCCCGTGCCATGGCGGCTGTTACACCGATTTCGGTCCAACTAGTGGTTTTGTCTGTACTAAAGTTCACGTGTTTGTTATACATTGTAAGATAGAAAATGAGTTGTAGCAGTGCATTTTCGCCTAGGAGGGGGCGTCAGTTCTATATTAGCGTATGTTAATATACTGTATATACCCTGGTTGTGAAAGAGAGAGGGCGTTCGAATGAGAATCCACGAAATTTGGGGACGCTACGCAAGCTCTTAATTACAGTCAGTGCTATGACGATTAAAACTGCTCACGAGACGTAAACATATTAATGTAAAGATATTGTAGATAGATGCAGACATCGTATTGTTACGGTTTTCTGGAATTTTTGAGGAACTGAGGATTGTAAATAGTAGCAGTGAATATTAGAATCAGTAGCTGTATATAAATGGATGAAAGGAGCTTTTGATGGTAACTTTTTGGATTACCAGTACACGCTTTGAATAAATTTGAAATTACAAAAAACACGTGTTTTCTGGCTAATTAACATGTTGAGGGAAAGATTGGATGACGGTAATTTTCGTTAAATTATTGTTCCAATGTTTAAAAAAGGAATGAAAAATATCATAGTATCGATACAAAGATTAAAACACGGGGCTCATGGCCACATTTACAAAGTAGAAGCTTCCAGTGAATTTATGCAGTCTTGGTACAGGTATGAGAGGAGAAACTGAAATAATAGGACTATAAACAAAGCTAACTCGTATCTGATAATTATTTCTCTCAAGCTGAAAATATCTCCATACCTTTAGCTTGCGGCCAAACTGGACGCTGGACTTTATCAGACTGACGCGTGTTAAGTTAATTCACAGTATATTACCACTTCATGGGATAAGTATTACTACTTGATAGAAGGCGACATCATTGGTTAAAACATAAGGACTTTGCGATATTTATATTACCACTTCATGGGATTTGTCAGTAAAATTGGGGCATTTATCCCATGAAGTGGTAATATACCATGAAGTATCTTAACAGACGTGACTTCTTACTCACTGACCGCTAGATGGTATAGCTAAGGACAGGAAGAATATTTTCAGTTTGTGTTTGATAATTATAATATATGATCCAGCTACCAAGCTAATGAACCTTTTTGGTAATCATAAAAAAAATTGACTTCATGCACATTAAATGTTTATTTTCACAGAGATCAGTGGCAAAAACGAACTAATTCGTAAATGTATATGAAATACGCTTTATTATATTGCTGTATATATACATGTACATGTTTATGAAATATGCTTTATTATATTGCTGTAGAATTATACTTAGTATAAAACGTTCAAGAAAATACAACTTGTGGAACCAGCCTACAGACGTGACCTACCACTACCAGTTTTGATCGTTTATATGAAAATATTACGGATTTTCTCTACATATCGTTTGATAGCTGTGAGTAGCAAAACATATATTTGTTAACGTACGTCTTTAAGATAAAAATGCAAAAAATAAGCAATATGCGGATTATATCACCTCTCATTGACAAAAACGATGCTTAAAAGCGAGATATCTCACCACTGAAAAGCGAGATATCTCGCTGTTGATAACGGTGTGACTATACGTATCGCAGTTCCTAGAACGTGAACATGTTAAACAATACACCCCTGTTGACGGGCGAGAATTGAGCAGAATACTGAAGTATCTTGTATATTTCGACTCTAGCACAAAAAGTAATGTAAACACATGTAGCACCAGGGGGAACCGATGACAGGGAGCATTTTCTGACAACAATTCGCCGCTTTTACCTTAAACTAAGAAGGACCTCTTCCACATTATCAAAAGACCTTGTGCTTACATACAGATGCATTAAGATTTTACACACTTGGTAATAATATGATCATTATAAAACATTAAAAAATCTGAGGTAAGTCGATATTTAAACGCGAGAATAACTTATATACTATCACGCTCTTGAAACTTGAAAAGGTTGATTTACTAGAGTGACTGGCCATGGTTTAAAATAGCTATAGGCTGAAGTATGGCCTTACAGAACATCTAATATTAGCACTTTTCCCGGCACAGGCATCACTTATCTAAAAATACTCGATGCTAACTACCGTCACGGCATTATTCCAATATGTCGTACTTTTCCAATAGAAAATAGAATGTATATTTTTCGGGTTTGCGCGGTAATAACAAAACAAACTACGCGGTGTGGAGGGAATGCTAGTCCCAGGAATAGAATTTAAGTCTGGGATCTCATACGATTAAAAGGGTAGACCGGTACTATCCGGCTAAATACAAATGTACAAGGCGAAAGTCGCCTACATAAGTAAAGTGAAACCGTCTCTACGGTTCCTAGCAGACTGTCATTCCTTTCACACCACCATTTATATTCTTATTATCAATTAACTAATTTATTTATTAAAATCTATATTAACCAGGAAAATTTTGATGAAATTTGTTTACTGTTTCAATCTATGGCAGATCGATACTAAGTTTTGATTTGTGGCGCTGATGCACGACCTCTGTTGATCAAGACGCCTACATACCGTGAAGTTTCGTAATATTCGAACCAATTTCCAGTTCATTTAAGATTATAAGGACCTTTTTTTCAGAACTAACGCTATTATTGTGAAAAAAACGATGCTGCACGCGCGAGTAAATGAAAACAAGACCATTTTTAAAGATTAATAAAAGAAATGAGCATTTTGTAGAAAAAAGGGTCGAAATGAGATCATCGACGCTTAGAAGGAAAATAAGTGCAGTAGTGAAGCTTAACCTCCCTGTCCTTCGTGACTCCGTTATAAGGGACAGATCCCGCTGAGCTGGCGCCCCGCGTCTCGTCTTCCGTGTCCCACTGAAACCACGTCTGGCTCGCATCCATGCCTGCTACCCGCTGACAGTCCGTGGGGTTCTTCTGTAAAAGGAGGAAGGGTTCTGCTGTCGGAAGAGTGACGTCATCAGACCATTTGCCGTCAGTCCGGCAGCAGAACTCGATCTGGGTGTTTGTCCCGTATATACCGTCTGGAAGTTCTCCAGATCGGCTGTTTTTGTTGTTGGTGTTTTCATCGTCCCATTGGATGAATCCGACGTCAAAGTCTGCAAGAATTTGAGAATATGAGAGTTAATTTAGATATTTTTACATGTTGGTAATTATAATATTACATTTATATGTGAATAAAAGAGTTGATCCATAGGACATATCTTTTTAACTTTGTTTTCATCCCTATATAAAAGAGCAAATATAGCACACACCAATTCCTTCTTAAACAAGTACCAAGGCAAAAAGCGCCATCTTTTATTACCAACCTTTAGGACATGATCCCTTGTACCTATAAATACAGTATTCGCCAGCGGGCCACGTGACAGGGTCACCGTCATCTGTGACGTCAGACTTCATGCAGAAGGATTGCGTCATCACGCTCTTCCCAGGGTTCCCGCCTACCATAGATGGGTACGCTAGGGACATCTTGTTGCCCGGCATGTCGTTCTCTGTATCCTGCGTCCTGAAGTAAAACGGTATGAAAATTAGGGTGCATTCCCATAAATTTTAGATCGATCTATCCCCGCCGGGATTCTCACTAGATTTCTGTCAGATAATCCGGTTTAAATGTCCGTCCCGCCTTCTACAAGCTGTAAGGGGGTAATTAACTTTCGTGCCCGCTCGGCTGACAGCTATTTAGCGTGAACCCCCAGGGAGTTAGGTCGATCTAGTTGGATCGATCTTATCTCTGGGAATGGGGTCTTAATGTTAACACCACATGAATTATGAGGGTTTCATACAAACAATACTATAGGACGCGTTAAGTCCCGAAAGCATTCATTAGCTATTATAATGGCGTGTAATTGATGTATATATTTAAACTGGAAGGGATTGGAGATACTTTAGGTGTACGTGTGTCCGGATATGTAAACTGCAATAAATTGAAGAGAAAGAATGTACGTTTGTCCTTTGTTTTAACATCACTGAAAACATAAGACCATAAAAGATGTTACTAAACTAAGTTTATCTCTGTCTACATAAATGTTTATGGTTGACTATATGGGCGTTTCTGAGAGAAAAAAAGTTGTGTGGAGGCACAAAGACAAGATGACCACAAGAAAGGCAGACAGCCAGACAGTCAGACAGACAAACGGACAGACAATCAGACAGACATATGGACGGACAGACAGACAAACAGACAGACGAGCAGACAGACAGACAGACTTACCTTGTGCCCATACTCCAGACGGGGGACTCGCCAGGGCAGCGCTGGTTGCCAAGACGAGGCAGTCCCCAGTTTCCGTGAGGCCACACCACTGAAATATTATCAAAATTGAATTATGCTTCATGTTCAATTATGTTTAATTTGTCTTCCACTGACAATACAGTATATATATTCCATTAATAAAGATTATAGTGTAGCAGACAATCGATGTTACTAGTATTAGTATACATCTGGAAGTTCTAATAAATAGAAATACAATGTGTTTAACAAAATCTTTCCGCCTATGCGCTGCAGTTCTTGCCCCCTCTGCCTGTGTTTGCTCCCTCAAACTGAGTCCGACAGTAAGGTGGGCTAATTTTTTTTTTCATTGTCAGGCATTTTATCTCATTCTACAGTTGTGCTAGATGTCAATCATATTTTTACTTCAGATGAGACGTCAATATATTGTACTTCCTATCATTTTAATGTGAATTAATAAAAGGAAAAACAACTAAAAACTTACATTCTTCCCGTGTCTTGCCAGCATTATTCAGCTTTTTAATAAGAAGACGAAGAAGCAGTCTTTTTTCTTTGTCCTTATTGGTCTTTTCACTGTCGTCTTCAGGCGATTCACTCTTAGAATTGTGCTCTTTGCCAGATGTTTCTGCCAGTTCTAACAAGACATCTGACTCTGACTTTTTGCTCAGGTTAGCCGAAGCGCCATCTGTTGTTTCAGCTGGAGTAGTTACATCTATCGTTGAGGCAGTTTCCATAGTTACTGTCGTCTGCTCAGTGGTTGTGGCGGCCATGGCTGTGGAAGGTAACTTGGTAGAAGTTGGAGGAAGATTTGTTGAAGATGTCGAAGGGACATCCGTTGCTGCTTCAGTCACATCAGCTTCGCTGCTCTTGCTACTTTCGGCATATTTGTTGGCGTGCGGCGAAACTTCTGTCGGTTTATCTATGCTTTTAGCGTTCGGTGCCAGTGGTGCGAGCAGACCAGCCTTCCGCCATTTTCTGACCAGCTCCATTATGGAGATGACCATGTCAAAGTCATCGGGAGAGCGAGCAGTGGATGTGAATGGAGGTGTTACTCTGGTGGCGGCGGTGGGATACAAGGTGGTTGTTGATGCTGATGGAGCTGCTGATGATATTGTTGACGAGGTCTTTGGCTTTGTTGTTGCTGTTGTTGCTGATGATGTCGCCGTTGATGTTGTCGTTGTAATTGTTGTAACAGGCGGTGATGTAGTTGTTGAAGTGGTCGACATGGGAGTTTCCGTCGTGGCTGAAGTTGAATCAGTGGTTGTTGTGGCCGCTTTTTGGTGACGGTATTTGTCCTTGTCACGGTCTGTTTGTGCCTTAAGTTTATGTAACATATCTTCGTCGGTCTCTTTATTTTCGGTTTTAGCATCAGTATTGCCAACCCCCCTTGAAAGTGCTGAAATCAGATGTTGAGATAGTTTTCACAATGGCCTATAGAGGGCGGGAGTGTGCATACGGATATAAAAGTGTGTTGAAAAAAGATACCGTAGGCATAGTAGGGCCTAATGTTTGTGTGCGATTCAAATCAGATTAGCATTTAATTTTTAAAAAATGCAAAATTAACCAAAACCATTTAAATATGGAAAACTTTCGAGTGATTGGTTTGTGATGCATGGTTTCCATATGAATCATAATTTACAGTTTGTCTATCTATTGCCTTAATATAAAAAAGCAAACCTACTCTATATAGCTCTTCTCCCGTCTTCACCTCTTCCCATCCAGTTATTATTATTATTATTATTATTATTATTATTATTATTATTATTATTAACAAGTGTACCTTGTAACTCTTCTCCTGCCTGTACCTCCTCCAGTTCAGCTATTAACCTCCTCAGGAGAGCCTCCTCGCTGTCGTTTTCTAACTGGGTGAGATCTGGGAAAGTATTAAAAACACGTAACTGGGGAAGTTAACACTTTTTATCAGATCTCAATTTATTAAACCTTTAAGCCCTACGGCTCATCAGAATATAAAACAGTGACAATATAAAGTTATATCTAATCAACTACCATGACTACAACAACTACTAAGTACTACTGATACAAATAATAATAATAATGATAATGATAAAAACAACTCATCGGACTGGCATTAATCTTAGCTCCGATGCACATTTCAGGTATTTTCCTAAGTTGTTTAATGTGAGACCTTGTTAAGTGATAATAATGTAATAAATTTAAAGACGTTTGACTTTGTATAATAAAATTTTCTAGAATAAAATGATCTAGAGAGACAAAGAGAGAACGGGAGAGAAGAAAAAAGAGAGAGAATAAATAAGATACTGGCTGAGAAAATGAAAGAGCGTGATAGGGTATAAAAGAGAGACAGAGATAGCATATTTAAATTGTTAAAATACAAACCCTTAAAAGACAACAGTCAGAAGCTATCATTTTAAATTGGATATCTTCGCCAAGGTAGTACAACTCTCAATATTATTGATTAATTAATTTTTTGATTAATAAATAGATCACCATTAAAATCTATAATCGATTCTAAGTTAACCGATGTAAGGCCTATCCTTAAACCTAATCCACATCTGTTTATGAGTTTGGCTGTAAACAAACAAACAAACAAAGGCCAACGCTCCACCCCGTGGCGGAAGTGACAGAGCATATCACTTGAAAACAAGATAAAAAACATTAACGTCGTAAGATTGGGGTAGGGTGAAAAATGTCTTCTTTTTTTAATTTTAATATATATATATTTTTTAAATAGGTCAAAAATGCCATTTGTGATGAGGTATTTGATTTGAATTTGCAAGACAGACAAAACGTGAAACTGTAATGTATACGTCTGCATGATGAATAGGTTTGGACAAATCTCAGTTATTCTCATTAACGGCTGTGTTCTGATGCAAGATTTGAGGCTGAACACATATCTGACAACTATTTATATGCACGAAAATTATTTAGGTTCGTGAATTGACGATTTTCAAAATGACCGCCATAACGGCTTACCTTGAATTTTATTCTCAGCAATTAAAGGCACTACAGTCTACAATATGTCTTATATTTTAGAGGTTGTAGAATCCAGGAGTGGGCCCTGTTACTTTATTCCTGAGGCCGTCTCTGAGAGGAAATGTAAGAGACAGTGCCTGGGTAATTACGGTACAGTGTATCTAATCATGACCAACTCTGTAGTAATAGACACTTTTAAGGGTTTGAATTTGAAATAAATTTCAACACAGTGTAAGACTAGAACTGCGAAGAGCTACGAAAATTTAATAAAAAAATATCTGGTGAAGAGATGTCCCTCTGTGGCCCTGGCAGAGGATGGGCACCTGTGTAGGAACGCCCTCAGTCTTGTTATCATCTACGTCCATCACATTAGCTCTACCACACTGTGACCCCCTGCTGGGAGTGCTGGTGGGGAAGATCCCGTGACCAATGAGAATTTTGTCACCAAAAACAACCGACGAAAGAACAAATATTGCCTTTTTGTCAGTGATTATGTTTATGTCCAATTAAGTGCGACAAATGATAATTGTAAGGGACACACATCTATATACCACACAGGAAGACCCCATGGAGAAGATAGACGTGTTAAATACATTGTTATACATCCGGGGACGTGAGATCAGACATCCATAACTAGCTGTATAGCATAATTTATATTTTAAAGGCATGTACACTGAATATTTACTTATATCATTTACGCTGCTTTTTTGTTTGGTGTTTCCCTCTAAAAAATGTGCCAGACCTGATAAAGATTATTATTATTATTATTTCTGATAACTCTCGTTGCTGTGAAGACTGACCTTAAAAAACCTACCAGCGGATGCCATTTCGTTACATTGCGCATGATTCCAAAAACATCCCCCTCACTTATTGGAGTATCATGAGTTGTGAACTTCTGTTTATTTTTATTTCAAGGAGATCGAGGTGTGATCTAGATATGGCAGTTGGGAGTGTCTGTTGCCGCACAAGACGCATGTCACAAACGAAATCAACGCGAGCACCTTTCCTGTAAACCGGGCCAAATTGTTAAGAATCATGAATTTTTAGTGAAAACTTTGATAAATGAAAAATAGGCCGTCGGTGGTCAGAAAAGCGTGTGATAAGGGTCAAAGGCCATTTTAAATGGAAATTTCGTGTGCATAAAAACATTTGAAAGTCTGGAGTGGTGATAAGATTGATCTTATCGCACGTATTTAGCATCAACATTAGTATTAACATGATAAGAGGTTATAATGACTACAAAAGACACCTACGAATCTTCACTTTTCGTCGGAAAGGTCGTATATTTAAATACTTTTGCCCTTAATTTACGCAAAAATTTTGCACTAAATTGACCAGATTCTTTGTCTGTCAACAGTACGCAGTTTGATGTGTAGGAGGTAGGCGAGCTATGGGACAACAGATTGTATCTTTGAATACAGGGATCCAATCTCCATTTTCAAATTTATGGAAATCAGTCAAAATTTTAAACGCATTGATTCGATAGAGACAAAACAGGTAGATCTTTGTCCTTTTAAAGTATTTCCGTTCAATCTACATTTACAAAGGAATATTTAATAAGCGCCCCCTTCCCACCCCATGGGGCACTCTACGAACATGGGCATTTTGCTGCACGTTAATACCGGTATATAGGCTACTGATACTTTTGTTGAGTCTGAGTCTCTCTCTCTCTCTCTCTCTCTCTCTCTCTCTCTCTCTCTCTGTGTGCGTGCGTGCGCACGTGTGTGTGGATGTGTGTCCCGTCTTGTAAAAGAGAAAAGAGACTTTCTATACTATCAATTAAAACACTTGGTTGACATAGACACAAATATTCGTCCCCCTAGTTACTTCCACCTGTCTACTTCCGGTATATTGTGTGCAACGACAACATTCAGGTATGGGACTAATGCCTTCACCTGTACATAGTGATGTCACGGGAAGGGAGGGCGGGGTACATAGTGATGTCACAGGAAGGGAGGGTGGGGTACATAGTGATGTCACAGGAAGGGAGGGTGGGGTACATAGTGATGTCACAGGAAGGGAGGGTGGGGTACATAGTGATGTCACGGGAAGGGAGGGTGGGGTACATAGTGATGTCACAGGAAGGGAGGGTGGGGTACATAGTGATGTCACAGGAAGGGAGGGTGGGGTACATAGTGATGTCACAGGAAGGGAGGGTGGGGTACATAGTGATGTCACAGGAAGGGAGGGTGGGGTACATAGTGATGTCACAGGAAGGGAGGGTGGGGTACATAGTGATGTCACGGGAAGGGAGGGTGGGGTACATAGTGATGTCACAGGAAGGGAGGGTGGGGTACATAGTGATGTCACAGGAAGGGAGGGTGGGGTACATAGTGATGTCA
This sequence comes from Lingula anatina, assembly GCF_051362555.1. Taxonomy (NCBI): domain Eukaryota; kingdom Metazoa; phylum Brachiopoda; class Lingulata; order Lingulida; family Lingulidae; genus Lingula; species Lingula anatina. The sequence continues at coordinate 864,597 of NC_141774.1, read as the reverse complement.
CAGGAAGGGAGGGTGGGGTACATAGTGATGTCACGGGAAGGGAGGGTGGGGTACATAGTGATGTCACAGGAAGGGAGGGTGGGGTACATAGTGATGTCACGGGAAGGGAGGGTGGGGTACATAGTGATGTCACGGGAAGGGAGGGTGGGGTACATAGTGATGTCACGGGAAGGGAGGGTGGGGTACATAGTGATGTCACAGGAAGGGAGGGTGGGGTACATAGTGATGTCACAGGAAGGGAGGGTGGGTGCTTAGTCTGAAAAAGTGAGAGTCCTTATGTCCTCGGTTGACCCTACTTGAGGATTGGCAGAGAATCTAGATCAATGTTTACTGAGAGTGGAACTTTTTCAGCCAAAAGGACCGTTCTTTCATCCTCCCCCCCCCCACCCCGCCCACTTCCTCAGCCCTGCCCACGGTCCTGCACGAACAGTAACTAGTACATAGATTTCTTTCATTTCCATTCCGTATAAAAAATATACGCTGAAAATAATAACAGTCGTATATGTAATCTAACAGGAATGAAGGAGAGTTTTAATAACATGCTTTTTAAGTTGAAATTCGCTGAAAACCTTTAACATGTGACTGTCATGGCATCCTGATAAAAAAGGAAAAGGTAGTCTGATTTTATCTTTTACATACCAGTATAAATTAAGTGTGTAGATATGTACAAATCGTGGAACGTGACCCCCACGTATTATAGAAATAACACCAACATTATAGAAATAACATTCAACATTATTACATAGGACCATTACCCTCTACTGGGGTCACAGAGAGAAATTTTTCTTTGGATGTTTACAGATATTTCCCTGACTATTACTCTGCCCTTGGCGTTCTGTGACGTCATCACAAGGAATCAGCCTTTGATATGTCCGATAGTTGCAGTGGAGCCTTCCATGTGCATCTCACTCACTAGTATTGTCATGGTGGTTGGGTATTTCTTAGCGATCGATAGATAAACCCCACCCCTCTATCCCCCCCCCCCCCGGAGAGAGAGAGAGAGAGAGAGAGAGAGAGAGAGAGAGAGAGAGAGAGGTAGACACTCCAACCAGTCATTATTGACCATAGTGTCACAATTTCATGCACTGGCGATCATTGTTATTTGTGAAAAAGGTAAATATCATTATAAGGTCACGGGATGACAGATCTTTTTCTATTTCACCAAAAAAAACTTTGTGTCGAAAACCGCAGTTCACGGATCAGCTATAGATAAAAAACATAAGAGGTTATACTTTAGGGATTAAATAAACAACTCACAATGCAGTAAGGTTTTTAGGATCAAATTAACAACTCACAATGCGATTTTCGGACGTACAAGCAACTAGCAAGATTGCAATAAAAATGTAAAAAAATACATCATGATAAACATTCATGATACTAACATTAAAACGTAGTTAAAAGTTAAGAAGAATTAATCATGACTAAGAAATCAACAAAGGACAATCCACATCACATCTGCCCACACTCCTATAAATGAAATTTGACTATTGTAGTTGTCCAGCTGAAGATTTACAAACAATTCTTTTTTGCTGGCATTATAAACACCGGGCAAACCTTAAAACCACGTCTTTAATGTGCCTTGTTCTTCCGCTATGAATTTTTTCAATTTGTAGTTGTCTATAATTAATACGCCTTGTTCTTCAATTATAAATTATTTTCCTGTCTGTTTGGTTTTACACACTGTTAATGTACCTATGAAGTTTTATTTCTGTATTATCATTATTATTGTTATATATCAAACGTAGTATAGAGAACCAAAAATGTACCAATTGTTTTATTATGATGTCTTGCGCATAAAATATCATCATCATCATTCTTATTATCACTGTCTATTGTGAGCAAGGATAAGTCAGTAGAAATCCATTTCAAGGCAATATTAGACCAGTTTTATGACGGGAAAGAAGGAACTTGTCTTGTAGACAGGGGCGGATCCAGGATTATTTGAAGGGGGTCCATTTTTTTAAAGAATGACAGGCCTCGGATGCAAAGCCGACCCTTGCCCACTTGGTGTGGGGTTCGGTGTTTTGGAGGGCAAAGGGTGCCATCTGGTGCAGTTAAGAGCTATGTTTCAGCTCTTCAGAATTCTAATATCAAGAGGGAAATATTGGGGTGATTGTTTTTCCAGAAACCGAGGGGGGGGGGTGGGGGGGGGGGCCGGACCCTCTGACCCCCCCCCCCCTAAATCCGCCACTGGTAGACCAATATTTATTCTGATATGGTGCACTACCACTGATCCTAATTTATCCCGAACTGAAAAAGACCAACTTTTAAGTTGAAAAGTTTAGATTAACCTTCAGTGTGAAGGTTTAAAGAGAACCTAACCCGAGAACTTAAGAGAAGAAAACTTCCCTTGATCAAAATCACAGAAATGAATTCAAGTTAAAGTCAACGCCGGGCCTCGCCAGAGACAGTAGAACTTTGCCATTTCAAAAAGGACGTAAGAAGCATTTCTACACAATTTAAAGACTATGGTTCGTATGCCTATCTTAATCACTGGACCTATCCAAAGGTAAGGCTACGGTGTATCAGGAATCAGGGTCTCTGAATTTCGTGACCAGTAATATTCTGCGGTCCTTGACAATGTCCACTACTGAAGTAGACGTAGAACTCTCACTCCACAGCAGACACTGATGTATTTCCCCTTATATCGCCTCTGTATCACACAGGGAAGACGTGATGACATGTGTGGAATGAGAAGCAAAAAACGAAGGATTTAGACTTAAAAGTAATGTAGCAAGAAGCATAAGGACCCCTCCTCCCTAATGGTCGACTGAAATCCCCTTAATTAATAGCAGTATGAATAAGTTCCCTTTAAAGGGTTGTATAATTGACTTACCTGAGGCTAAAGACCGCCGTTCAGTTAACGAGATCAACAGAAATATACAAAGCGTTAGTATCACACGCGACGTCAGCGTCATGTTAACGTAACTGGCCAGAACTGGACGTCACGGCGTAACGTTGAACTGTTTGTTTATACTAAATCCCTCCTCACGTCGGCAGGGTCTTCTTTATATGGCGGACTTGGTTAGACTGGGAAGGAAGCTACATATGCAGAGCCACACGCAAACCGAGTGTAGTAATTGTCGACTTTTGCACACTGACTGTCTTGATAAGATCTGGTATGCAGGGTCGTCGTCGTGGTAGGGGGGGCGAAAGGACACTTACTTATTTCCACACGGACCGAGTGTGGTTTATCCCTAGGGTTGGCGTTGAGAATATGAGTGTTTTACGTGTTGGTATCAAAACGAAATTTTATAGAAAAAATCCTGTTTTTGAAGAGGACTTTTATCACGTGACTTGAAAACGTTGTTGCATGCTGCTGCTTCATATGTCGTCTGCACCTGTCATTTGAGAAAAAAAAAACGAGATTTAAGACAACATAAAACACACAACGGTGTAGTTAAACAACGCTTGACATTACACGTGTATGTGCACGCGCACGCGTGTGTGTTTATTCGCATCCGTGTCACATCTCCAGATGTTTTAAAACTGACAGCCGTATAATATTTTAATAATAATTTTAAACGTCATCTGCCATCTCTCCATTATTTATTTACTTTTTTATAAAGAACCACAGTCATACACCGTACATCCATACAGCTGAGAGCTACTGTAAACAGCTGTCTACGGCAACATCTAGCTGCAATGGAATCTTTGGAAGTTCTTATAACGCTGGAATCATTCAGACAGCCACGGACTGTAACATCAGTTCAATTCTATACAATCTAAATTATTCCTGTACGTTGTTAAAACAATGATAAAGATGGGATCAATAATTTGCACCAAGGCAAGGGATAAGGCAAAGAAGAAAAATGGAATGAAGAAACAAAAACATAAATGGACAAGTTTATCTTTACAAAATAAATTTGCGCATTGAATGGCTAGCAAAATTTAAAATGGAAAGATTTACTAGTTAAGTTACTAACAGGAATATTTTAACTAACGGTAACATAATACTTTTCGGCAACTCCGCACGTTTATCATAGACATAAATTATACAATTTGGAAGCCCTTATAATAGAAACTTTGCACCATATTATTTAAAATCTGTTTTATCACTACTTGGTTTGTTTTCTCACTGTTCAATGCCCCACTAGTGCTCTATCCTTCAGCTGCTGATTATCAACTCTCCCGAGTATCTCTCTCCATATAATTCTTCAGAAGCTGGAGTTCTTACCTATTTTAATTACCAGGTAAGTAGTCCTGCATTACGTATATTACAACGAGATATACCAGATATCATTTCCATATTCTCATCACACTTGGAATTGTTAGTCACCTGTAATTCAGTGTACGAGTAAGATCGCTATCAGATAAAATGGGAATCATAAATTATTCCAAGTTAATCTTACCGGGTATATTGTCGAAGGTGCCTTTTGTTGTTGAGATGCAATTTTATTGCCCAAGGCCTTACATTTATCTGTATCGAAACGTTTTGTGTTCAGAGACAAGTTAAGTCAAATATCCCGGCTATTACTTAATACAGTGCGGAGCCAGGTGTGACAGGAATGGTAGTCAGCTAGGAACTGTAGTCCGTTCTCCATTACTTTGTACAGGTGTGACAGGAATGGTAGTCAGCTAGGAACTGTAGTCCGTTCTCCATTACTTTGTACAGATGTGACAGGAATGTTAGTCCGCTAGGAACCGTAGTCCGTTCTCCATTACTTTGTACAGGTGTGACAGGAATGGTAGTCAGCTAGGAACTGTAGTCCGTTCTCCATTACTTTGTACAGGTGTGACAGGAATGGTAGTCTGCTAGGAACTGTAGTCCGTTCTCCATTACTTTGTACAGGTGTGACAGGAATGGTAGTCCGCTAGGAACTGTAGTCCGTTCTCCATTACTTTGTACAGGTGTGACAGGAATGTTAGTCCGCTAGGAACTGTAGTCCGTTCTCCATTACTTTGTACAGGTGTGACAGGAATGGTAGTCCGCTAGGAACTGTAGTCCGTTCTCCATTACTTTGTACAGGTGTGACAGGAATGTTAGTCCGCTAGGAACCGTAGTCCGTTCTCCATTACTTTGTACAGGTGTGACAGGAATGTTAGTCCGCTAGGAACCGTAGTCCGTTCTCCATTACTTTGTACAGGTGTGACAGGAATGGTAGTCAGCTAGGAACTGTAGTCCGTTCTCCATTACTTTGTACAGGTGTGACAGGAATGGTAGTCCGCTAGGAACTGTAGTCCGTTCTCCATTACTTTGTACAGGTGTGACAGGAATGTTAGTCCGCTAGGAACCGTAGTCCGTTCTCCATTACTTTGTACAGGTGTGACAGGAATGTTAGTCCGCTAGGAACCGTAGTCCGTTCTCCATTACTTTGTACAGGTGTGACAGGAATGGTAGTCAGCTAGGAACTGTAGTCCGTTCTCCATTACTTTATACAGGTGTGACAGGAATGGTAGTCCGCTAGGAACTGTAGTCCGTTCTCCATTACTTTGTACAGGTGTGACAGGAATGGTAGTCTGCTAGGAACCGTAGTCCGTTCTCCATTACTTTGTACAGGTGTGACAGGAATGGTAGTCTGCTAGGAACTGTAGTCCGTTCTCCATTACTTTGTACAGGTGTGACAGGAATGGTAGTCTGCTAGGAACTGTAGTCCGTTCTCCATTACTTTGTACAGGTGACATTTGTCCCATATACAGTACTACATGTACATGTAGCTCCAATACTCCGACTAACCCTTTCCTGTAGTAATCATATGGGTTTCCATTCCTAGGACTACCATTCCTTTCACGCCTGTCATTTACGCGGAATAATTCCCGTAGGGGCACTGTTGGAAGTGAAATTGTAATAAAAGTAAAAATAAAACCATCTCCGCAGCATTATTTCAAGCGAGGGCCAGTTTTAGAGCTCATTTACTATTACACTATCGTTCTATCGTCTCAACTCCGAGGGAATACAATTAGACGAAGATATTAACACACCTCCTCTTGGCACTTAGCAGAACACAGAGAAGCTGATGATCATACGAGTACATTATACAGGACGCGTGTTAATTTGTTAATGTGACTGCATTCAGCAAGAGTCCCCGCAGGATAGGATGGATTTACGTAGACAGATACTTTCATTGAATGTTCTTCAATATTTATTCACTTAAACTTTTTAAACAAAATCTGTAAACATTAATTACACTAGCGATTATGGAAAAGGTTTGAAATGATATCGAGGGACTCGCTAGATCTATAGGCTTAAGTAGGTGACCGACAACTCTCAGCGGTCACATAACTGTCCATTTAAGGCTGCCTACAAACTCGACTTTATTTTTCACCGTTTCTATCGTTTGTCGTGGGGGTGGACCACCGCCGTTGTTATTAAACCATATTGTGTGGGAGTGATGGCGACATTAGATATATGATATCATTAAGGTGCACTATTATGTTGTAAGTGGGTGCGCAGATATCGGTAGCAGAGAGATATTAAATTAGTTTGTGCGCACGGCACGCCCAGTTTGAACAGTCGCAGAGGGCCTGCTTGTAGTTGTAAGCGTGTGGAACATTAATTGATTCATGTACAATAATCCCACGAGTTCATTTAACACAGGTATTCACTGACTGCTCATATGGGGGAGAACAATAAGAGTGGTACCTTTAATATGATTGACTCTGGTACACTGTATAAGAGCTATGGAACAAAGGCCCTTGTAAGGGATGTCTATAGCAGGCCCGTAGCCAGGGGGGGTTCGGGGGGTTCGAAAGAACCCCCCCCCCCTTTTTTTACTGGGTAAAGAACCACTTTGGGTAAATTTGATCGAGGTAAACTAAGATATCATGAAAACAAGTCCATATTTCAGAAAAAGACCCCGCCCCCTTTGCAATAGCTAGCTACATGTACGGGCCTGCTATAGAAACCGTTGCCAGGGGAGACTGACGCGCGAGTATCCTTGATAGCTTCTACAATTTTCATATCCTGACTGTTCATCATTCAGTATAAGGAAATGCGTCTTTTTCTCTCAAAAACAGGCGAGGTCTATCCGTACCAACAACCCCTCCCCTCCTCTTATCAAGTCTGGACATATTGATGGATGTATCGATAACAAAGAAGAAGAAAAAAGTCAGAATACACACCATGTTGTGGTAAAGCCATCCATATATCTCGTGCGCTTTTGCGACCGCTTTTTACCCGACACGATATTTATCTGGGTTGATGTTTTTTATTTCAACCTGTCTATTTTTTCTTCCAAACCACACTTGGGTCAACGTATGTCGGGCCCTGTAATTAATGCAAGCATTCCAACAAACATTATCTTGGTCTTATTTTTTTCGAGCATATCATGCGAGAGGCACATAAGGCCAATTTGTCAAGCCGTCACTGTGGTTCGTGTGTACCTTTAAAGCACGAATGTGTAAAGAAAATGCACTAAAGACGCTGAAGAGACAGCTGATGTGAAAGATATATGGAAAACGTTTGCTTTTAAAGATCTATTGAAAGTTAAAGTGTATAGTAGACGCTGTCACATTAAAAAGTTAAAATTTTTATAAATATTATAATGTAATCAGACTAACAGATTAACACGCCTCCTCTTAGCGTTTAATAGAACACACAGAGATGATTATACGAGTACGTTGGAACAAGAGGAGGTGTGTCACGTATTAAAGCTGACTGCACTCAGCAAGAGTCCCCATCGAGCGAAGTACATGTAGATCGATGGTATCAACGGAAATGGGGTCTTAGTGTGTTAATCTGGTTATATTCAGCGCGAGTCACCGAGGAGTTAGTACGCATTCGAGAAATTCATTGTGAAGATGTTTAACGCTTGCAAGTGTTTGACAAAAAATATGAGTTCAGTGGAACGAGCGATTGGGCATTTTGATTCTCCAATGTACTTTACTCGTACTTATCCAAGCAAAACTTCCAAGTTCCCATTTTGATTCAGAAAAAGACCAAATTTCACCTCGTCTCGTGACCACGATGAAGATGTTTGAGAGATTAGACTGCCACTTTACCAAGCTCTCGTGTAACACACAATGACTTCCTTTTGAACAGGTTGCAAAGTATTTGCAGTGACCCCTCCCCCCTCTTTTTTTAATATGAAGGTCCTAACCAACAGACGAAGATTCCATCAATTGCGATAGGTGAGATATCTGATCTGTTTCAGGTGTGACGAATGTTGTAGCACATCTACCGCAATTAACTGCCGACCAAGTAACTGTCACCGACATCATTACGATATCCAAGTACCTGCAACAAAGCCGCTCCATTCTTCCTTTTATATCGTTTGTTTGCTTGTTAGTTCTAGCACATACCACATGCATTCTGCCGTCATATATGTCCAGTTTTGCTTTTGATACTTTTGATACGCTTAAATACACAGATGTTTTGTTAATGCGACATAGCTGGTTAGATCTCCGCTAGTGTGGACGTTGAGTGTGTAAGTATGGTGTTTGGAAACAAACGAAGATTAAGCAACTTTCAATAAGTTGTAGCATGTGCATTTTCAAAATGTACTTCTTGAAGTAAGAGGGTATTTGATCTTGAAAATATCATAAATCTCCAGCATGAAGATTATTGATCACAACTGGTCACATGCTCACATTTCTGTACGATTTGTTGCTTCCCTTTAATTTCTCTACTTGGCTTAAGAATGAAGTAATTTTTCTTCAGTCAATAGCTAATATTGAGATTTACCTCCAATATTTCGATGTCTAGCAGAACATCTTCATTAGGGAATGAAGCTATCCAGGTGAATAGCCTGTACTCAGGAGGTGCACTTCTAATCGGCTTGTTCTCTTCATAGTTATAAATAAATAAATAAATAAATAAATAAATAAATAAATATAAAACACTGCAACTTGGCTGCAAGAGCATAAATACGCCAGGGCTACCTAAAACCTTCTACAGTACGGTTGTGACTGGTCCCAGCAGGGTGTCAGAGAGGCGATCCACATCTAAAAGAATGCCAGCACCGTACACATGGCAACCTGCTGTCACGTGATGACAACATCCAGGCAGTAGTTTTAACTCACAGTGACAGTTGACTGGTTCCGGAAGGGTGGGGGTGGGGGTGGGGGTGGGGCTGGGGGTGGGTGGACAACAGTTGACACCCCAATGCTATTTTATTTCCTGTCCTAAAATGAGTTGACATATAAGTACAATGTAAGTTATTCTTAAACCGGGACAATAATATAAAATGTCATTCCTGGAATTTTACAATGTAGAATGTAAATTGTTTGGTCGTGAAATGAAAGCGAGTACCAAGGTTTTATGTCATTAACTGTATTGGTTGTAATTTTAGCTAAGATCCAACATATCTTATGTTAGATCTCAGTTTGAAGTTATCAGTCTCAATCGAAATAATTAAAAGAAATATGGCAGCCGATCTAAATCTATTATCACAAAGCCAAAATAACAAATAAATAACTGGTGACAACCTTTACGTTGTTTGTCATATTTTATTTAGGTATACACCATAGGCCTATATGAAAAGTAGTTGCCAAAATGCTCAGACAAAGTGGTCCCCGTTTCACTACGGACAGTCCTCCCTGCTGTCCACGCACTGGCTGCTGGTCCTCGTGACCCTGACCTTGTCCTGTGGGCATGCGCAGCCGGGGACACACACCTCCATACAGACGTCTGCTTCCTCTTGTCCACAAACCAGCGGACACGGTGTCCCACAGGACGTCCACTGCAAATCTCCAGGACACAGCTCCGATTGTCCCACTGCTTATAAAAAATTGTAAATGGAAAATGTACAGTACTAGTCTAACCAGGAATTATCTGCAATTATTGATTGGTACTGGTATCAAGTCTAACCAGCTACCTGACTGGGCACCGAATGAGCCCGAATTCACTGGTAGATCGGAGCACACCACCCGTTTTCAAGGTGTGGGTCAGTACGCGCTTCGAAGTATCAGACGAGACACCGCTCTTGCCTGGTACGCAGTGTGATAGTGATGATTCTCAGCGGGGTTGGAAAGTAGTGCATCTCATCTCAAAATCTGTTCCGGGGTATGATACTGTGAAATTCGTACTGAAACACACCTTGAAATCGGGTAGTGTGGTCCGATCTACCGGTGAGTTCGGGATCATTCGGTGCCGAGTCTGGTAGTTGGGTAGGCCTGACCACGGGTATTACTGAATATAAGAGAGACTCACTTTCTAAAAGATAAACAGAAATCTAACAAAACATTGGGAGACGAGACAAACGAGCCTTAAACAGCTGTCGATGAACAAACATTATCTTAAAAATCTTGATCTTAATCCATGTTAACGCTAGACTCGAAGGTCAATCCAAGGTCACTTACCCCCGCAGCGTATGGTGACTGCAAGTAAAACAAGGACGACAGCCACGTTCTTCATCCTGTAAGTTCTGAGCTGAAAATAAAGATAATAATTTACCTTTGCTAAGATATTTCTTGTTATATTCAGGAGTGAAGTAATTGTCTCTGTGCATAGTTACTTTTTTTCTTTTTTTTTTTTTTTACAAACTGTTGGTTATTTTATCACAGAGCTATAACAATGTAAATCATTGGTAATAATTTAGATAAAGGAAACACTTGAAGTTGAAAGGATGTGACTACAATATGAGGCAGCATTCAGAACATCGGACTAACAGATTCGCGGATCAAAATATAGTCTACCCAATTGAATGCTTGTTGCGTAATCCCCTCGCTGATCTGTTCGTCCGCTGTGCTGACTGCGTTCATACTGCAGCATGCTGTCTGAGCACTGTTCAAAATGTAGATTTATTTAGGTCATTGGTCACGCTTCATGCTGGCTGGTAGCTAGTAAAATGAATCTTAATTGTATAACAACGACAGAAAAGACGTGCCAAGGACATCAATGTGATAAGAGTATCGGTGCTGCAGGTATTAAATGTTTTAGTTTTGGATGATATCCAAATGTTTCTACTCAAAGCTTAGTGGATTATCCGAAATAGTTGATAACATGATCTCTCTCTCTCTCCTCTGTGTGTGTGTGTGTGCGTGTGTGCATGTGTGTGTGTAATCATTTTTGTCCCGATACATGTACAGTACGTTGGTGTCAATCAGTGCGCCTACGCACATTCTTAATACATACAGCGACTTAACACAAATAGATGATTTCAATATTACTGACACTCACCAAACAGACGGCGAAACCTGTTGATGGATTTCCACAACGGCCCTTGTCAGTCTAATATAAAATGACCAGAAACAGTTAGTCACGTCACACCTTATATACAAGTTCAGATAGTACACGTTTACCAATCAGAACCAATTATACAGTGAACAGTTTTACCTTTAATTTACCAATCACGGGAGAGATTCAAACTTGCACACCGGGTAACACTTTACTTATAGAGACATCTACCGGTAGCACTATAAAACAATCTCAACTAACACAATATCGTCACAGGAGGACAGGTATATGGCGCTGTATCACGTGACGAATAACCTTGCGCGCGATATACGTCACAGGTCTTGCGTAACTACCCACGTGCTACGATGTTTCCCTGGAAGTAATATTCTAAGATGGGCTAGGGGATTTTGCCAATAGAGGTCTTCGTGTGAGAACTAGTTATTTTTCATAATACTTGGTGCGCTGTATTCCCACTCACAATATGATGACGTAGACGTATGACCCACAAGAAGTAGGGGTAAACTTTTTGTTTAGGCGTTTTCTTGTGTGTGTGTGTCGTTTTAAGGAATCGCACATGTAATATGAGAAACGAATAACTCAAATGAGTTGAAACAGCGTTACAAGGAGCAGAATTTTGCACTGTATAAATTAACGTTACCATTTATTTATAAGGATTTTCACGTGATTTTTTTAAAATGAATGTTTCGGGGTGTTGACTTTGGCAACTGAGGAAGTGTGTGTGTGTGTGTGTGTGTGGGGGGGGGGGGGGTCATCTTCCTGAGCTGGCACAATGCCTACATACGTGTACATGCATGTAATTAATTTTATTCATTTCCACATATAATATTTATGGGCAAAACGATTCACATCATTGTATAACATCATTAAATGTATATTATATTATTTATAAATGGGCAAAACAATCCGCACAATCATAACATACAGTGCATTTTAACTGTTATTTATTCAAGACCTCTATAACATCGTTATAATTGCAGCCCAAACCATAAAACACCCAAAAATTCTTAGATATGGACATATCAGATTATATTAATGCCAAATTTCCACATTACAACGATTCATAGGCTCCCCGGAATTATTTTCCCTTTACGCTCTTTGTCGCGCTGGCGGTCGATGCAGCATTTATTTCAAAACAAGTTGACCGCAAATTAAGCACGATTTTGCACCTTCAAGTTCCGTGTCACGTTTTCATATCATGCATCTATTAATCTTACAGGTATTCTCTGCCCAAAATTCGTAAAAAAAGAGACTTATCTTACCATGTTGTTTAGAAAACTTCTTTTTCCTCCGACTTCACCTCTTCTCTCCCGTTCACCTCCAGGTTAAAATGACCACTCAGCTTCGCTTCTAACACCATTTGACGTCACACTTCCGGCACAATTCTGACCTATGCTAATCTTCTCCGGTACCCTTTATTAAGAAGTAAAGGAAGTTCCAGTTAGATGGACGATTAAGATAGGACTTGTTAAAGGGTTTGCTTCATGCCGTCAGAATGGCCTGAACGGAACATATTCTTCAGAAAACATGCCCAACTAACGATATCTTTATCCAAATACACAAATTAAAAGCTCATTTTGTAAATTTTTGGCTTTAAAAAACGTCCTATTTGCTCGGTCTGGGAGTTAATGAGCTACGTGGTCACGTGGTCCAATGACGACAATCGAGCCACTGGAGAACAGAGCGTGCTTAGCTGTCAAACTGAGCTGCATTGTCTACCTGTAAGATGACTTCTCTGGCTTCTGATAAAAGTTTATACTCATTCAAATCTCTTACCCGAGGGGTCTAAATCCTCGTGAAGCTGTGTAAAACCATTTCCCGTCTAGTCATTTCTTTAACAAGCATTTCATTATGGTTATCCCAAGTTGTATAAAACACTGTATTTGAATGAGTTAAGGGAAATGTTGATTATTGCATATGAGGTCCATGCTATTTGTGAAATTCAATTTATTTTATTAAACCGCTGACACTCCGTCTTGCATACTTTTATTAAACTGAGGTAAACAATGCCCGTTACCTTTACAAGTCCTATCTTAATCATCCATCTAACTGGAACTTCCCTTACCTCTTAATTAGAGGGTTAAATGGCATTCAATTTGTCTTGCTTGTATCGAACGCACTCTCTATCTAAGCTTTACTCCAGTTATCTCAGGTAAAAATCTACCTGTGCGTTAGTTACAAAGCGCAGCTCCCGTAGACCTGGGGGTACTAGATAAAATCTGAACACCAGGTTTATTGAGGAGCTAGAGAAAGAAAGGAAGAATTTTTCCTGCTTCATAGGAATTTTAACACGGACTTGATCCAGCTTAGACCTCCAAACTAAAAGGGTGACATGGGCAATTTTCACAAACAAATCATAAAACTTATTTCAGTTAACCGCCTTTAAAATAAATATACCGTTCTGGGTAAATTAAAATAGTTATTAAATCGCAAGAATATTTTTGACTTAAATGATGATTTTATTATTAATGGAATTTAAGCTACTATATGAGGTACATTTGCTGTGATTACGCTGTCCTTCATGTTTTGCGTAAGTCTACATTTTGCTGTATGTGCTTGTAATCTTTTTAAATATGTGCGTACAATTTTTGCAGGTCTGGTTACCCCCCTGTTATGTGATGAGAGTATTAATTTGGCAATTAGTTCCTTAGCTTATTTGAATAGAATTGCAGTGTAAAATTTTCAACAAGATGTTGGCGAAATAGCCCATTACTCTTTGTAGGTATTTCCCCCGTCAAAGTTTGTCTAAAATTATCTTTCAATCTTTACTCTTTCAAAGACAGTATAAAGTTACCTGACATATTTTCGTGTAAACTTAATGACAAGCCAAGTGTCTCCAGTTCATTCCGTACTCAATTTTACCCAAGCAAATTTTTTTTCTTGAGTAGATCTTTATAGCACGGTGTTATAAGCTTACAAATTTGCAAAAAAAAAAAATTGCGTCTGACGCAGAATTTGCGTTTCAAGTTATAAAATAATCAATCTTTTAAATTATTTAATATTTCAGATGAAATAATCTTCACAAACAAATCCTCAAAGCATAAACGAATTAGGATAAGGAACCATTTTATTATAGAAGTTCCCATTTTTTCTTTAATATAACGCTCTTTTTCCTGTTTTTCCTCAACACGTTTTCTTCCACGAAAGCTTCAAGATACCCTGAGAGCAATTTCTTTTATTAATGTTCGCGACCGTGTTTGAACTTAATTGTTTAAGTATTGATATTTAACGTCATTTACAAATACCAATAAAATAACCCCATGAAATAAATGAGATATATTGAAAAATATGAAAGCCCACCAAGACGAGTTTCATACCTGTTATTACCTGGCTTGGGAATTGCAGCGGTGCATAATTAACAGGTTTGTTGTAAACGAGCTTTTGGTCAACTACAATGCATTTAAAATGCATCAGCAATCAGTAAGTTTGCCAACTGATGACAGTTAATCTGAAAGACTACCAGCTCTTGATATGATCTAAACCACCTGAGGTGACCATGATCTAGAGCATCGCAACTATTGTCACCGAAGTTAGTAAGTAAGTCACGGAAGACCGTCACAGACAAAGAAAGATTGTCAACGAGAGCTGCAATTTTGGTGAATCCCACGGCAACACACCGAGGCATAACGAAAATTCCTCAACTCCGTTCAACACAACTTTCCTTAACTTCTCCGTCTGTATGCACCACGCAGCTCAGTTGAGTCTCAAAGACCTTTATCGTGATTGTTGTCACAGTACCACGTGACCCAGATCTGTTGTTTCATTTTTGCATATTGAGGTGAGGTTTACTAAAACGCTTTTTTTCTACTAATAGATTGTTTTTATAATTTTTAAATGGCGGGGATCGATTAAAACATACCTCTAGTGTATAGATTGAGTGCTGTATCTTCAAAATTCGAGAAATGGATTTTTACATGAACATTGTCCTTTAAGGTTACAGGCATTGTTAACCTCAGTTTGCAAGACGGGGAGGGGGGGTCAGAACAATTGTGCCTATACAATTGATACAGAGGATTTGTACATACAGGTGACTTTAATAAGCAGAAGATTTTCTTTCATATTTCGCGAAAAATACACTTAATTTATATTCACTGACTGCTCGTATGGGGGAGAACAATAAGTGCAGTACCTTTAATTTGAATGACTCCGGTGCACTGTATAAGAGCTATAGAACAAACAGGCCCGTAGCCAGCAATTTCAAAAGGGGTTTTTTTTTCTGAAAAAGTGGACCTTTTCCCATAAAAACTTCATGTACCTAGATGAAATTTTACCCAGAGTGGGCCTGCCAAAGGTCCTTGTAAAATTGTCTACAGCAGGCCCGTAGCCGGGGGGGGGGGGGGGGGGGGGGGGGGGGGGGGGTTCTAAAGACCCCCCTCCTTTTTTTTACTGGGTAAAGAACTACTCTGGGTAAATCTGATCTACGTAAACTAAGGATTCCTGACAACAAGTCCACATTTTCATAAAAAGCCCCCCCCCCTTTATTTATTTTGCCATAGCTAGCTACATGTGCGGACCTGCTATAGAAACCGTTGCCAGGGGAGACTGACGCGCGGGAATATAAGAAGGGCGAGTGTCCTTGATAGCTTCTACAATTTTCATATTCTGGCTGTTCATCATTCAGTATAAGGAAATGCGTCTATCCGTGCCGACACCCCTCCCCTCCTCTTATCAAGTCTGGATCTATCGATGGATGTATCGATAACAAAGAAGTAGAAAAAAGTCAGAATACACACCATGTTGTGGTAAAGCCATCCATATATCTCGTGCGCTTTTGCGACCGCTTTTTACCCGACACGATATTTATCTGGAGTTGACGTTTTTGTTTCAACCTGTCCATTTTTTTCTTCCAAACCACACTTGAGTCAACGTATGTCGGGCCCTGTAATTAATGCAAGCATTCCAACAAACATTCTCTTGGTCTTATTTTTTTCGATCATATCATGCGAGAGGCACATAAAGCCAATTTGTTAAGCCGTCACCGTGGTTCGTACCTTTAAAGCACGAATGTGTAAAAAAAGGCACTAAAGACGCTGAAGAGACAGCTGATGTGAAAGATATATGGAAAGAAGCTATTTTTTAAAGATCTGGTGAAAGTTACTGTCCATTTGAGACGCTGTCACATTAAAAAGTTAAATTTCTGATAAATGTTATAATGCAATCAGACTAACAAATTAACACGCCGCCTGTTAGTGTTTAATAGAACACACAAAAGCTGATTATACGAGTACGTTGAAACAAGAGGAGGCGTGTCACGTATCAAAACTGACTGCACTCAGCAAGAGTCCCCCGAGCGAAGTAGATAAATGGTATCAATGGAAATGTGGTCTTAGTGTGTGAATCTGATTGTATTCAGCGTGAGTCCCCGAGGAGTTAGTACAGTACACATTCGAGAAATTCATTGTGGAGATGTTTAACGCTTGTAAGTGTTTGACAATATATGAGTTCAGTGCAACGAGATATTGGGTATTTTGATTCTCCAATGTACTTTATTCGTACTAGTCCAAGCAAAACTTCAAGTTCCCATTTTGATTCAGAAAAAGACCAAATTCCACCTCGTCTCGTGACCACGATGAAGATGTTTGAGTGCTTAGACTGCCACCTTACCAAGCTCTCGTGTAACACAAAATGACTTCCTTTTGAACAGGTTGCAAAGTATTTGCAGTGACCCCCCCCCCTCTTTTTTTAATATGAAGGTCTTAACCAACAGACGAAGATTCCATCAATTGCGATAGGTGAGATATCTGATCTGTTTCAGGTGTGACGAATGTTGTAGCACATCTACCGCAATTAACCGCCGACCAAGTAACTGTCACCGATATCATTACGATATCCAAGTACCTGCAATAAAGCCGCTCCATTCTTCCTTTTAAATTGTTTGTTTGCTTGTTAGTTCTAGCACATACCACATACATTCTGCCGTCATATATGTCCAGTTTTGCTTTTGATACTTTTGATACGCTTAAATACACAGATGTTTTGTTAATGCGACATAGCTGGTTAGATCTCCGCTAGTGTGGACGTTGAGTGTGTAAGTATGGTGTTTGGAAACAAACGAAGATTAAGCAACTTTCAATAAGTTGTAGCATGTGCATTTTCAAAATGTACTTCTTGAAGTAAGAGGTTATTTGATCTTGAAAATATCATAAATCTCCAGCATGAAGATTATTGATCACAACTGGTCACATGCTCATATTTCTGTACGATTTGTTGCTTCCCTTTAATTTCTCTACTTGGCTTAAGAATGAAGTAATTTTTCTTCAGTCAACAGCTAATATTGAGATTTACCTCCAATATTTCGATGTCTAGCAGAACATCTTCATTAGGGAATGAAGCTATCCAGGTGAATAGCCTCTACTCAGGAGGTGCACTTCTAATCGGCTTGTTCTCTTCATAGTTATAAATAAATAAATAAATAAATAAATAAATAAATATAAAAAACTGCAACTTGGCTGCAAGAGCATAAATACGCCAGGGCTACTTAAAACCTTCTACAGTACGGTTGTGACTGGTCCCAGCAGGGTGTCAGAGAGGCGATCCACATCTAAAAGAATGCCGTAACCGTAAACCGAGGTATGAACAGAGCCCCCCCCCCCCCCCCCCCCCATCTCCAACACATGGCAACCTGCTGTCACGTGATTTCAACATCCAGGCAGTAGTTCTAACTCACAGTGACAGTTGACTGGTTCCGGAGGGGTGGGGGTAGGGGTGAGGGTGGGGGTGGGGGTGGGTGAACAACAGTTGACACCCCAATATTGTTTTATATCCTGTCCTAAAATGAGTTGACATAGCCTAAAAGTAAGTTATTCTTAAACCGGGACAATAATATAAAATGTCATTCCTGGAATTTTACAATGTAGAATGTAAATTATTTGGTCGTGAAATGAAAGCGAGTACCAAGGTTTTATGTCATTAACTGTATTGGTTGTGCTTTTAGCTAAGATCCAACATATCTTATGTTAGATCTCAGTTTGAAGTTATCAGTCTCAATCGAAATAATTAAAAGAAATATGGCAGCCGATCTAAATCTATTATCACAAAGCCGAAATAACAAATAAATAACTGGTGACAATCTTTACGTTGTTTGTCATATTTTATTTAGGTATACACCATATCTGAAAAGTAGTTGCCAGAATGCTCAGACAAAAGTGGTCCCCGTTTCACTACGGACAGTCCTCCCTGCTTTCCACGCACTGGCTGCTGGTCCTCGTGACCCTGACCTTGTCCTGTGGGCATGCGCAGCCGCGGACACACACCTCCACACAGAAGTCTGGTTCCTCTTGTCCACAAATCAGAGGACACGGTGTCCCACAGGACGTCCACTGCAAATCTCCTGGACACAGCTCAGATTGTCCTACTGGTTATAAAAAATTGTAAATGGAAAATGTACAGTACTAGTCTAACCAGGAATTATCTGCAATTATTGATAGGCACTGGTATCAAGTCTAACCAGCTACCTGACTGGGCACCGAATGAGCCCGAATTCACTGGTAGATCGGACCACAATATCCGTTTTCAGGGTGTGCGTCAGTACGCGCTTCGAAGTATCAGACGCAACACACCTCTTGGCTAGTACACGATGTGATAGTGGTGATTCTCAGCGGGGTTGGAAAGTATTGCATCTTATCTCAATTTTTTTCCGGGGTATGATGCTTTAAAATGCGTACTGACCCACACCTTGAAAACGGGTAGTGTGGTCTGATCTACCGGTGAATTCGGGATCATTCGGTGCCGAGTCTGGTAGTTGGGTAGGCCTGACCACGGGTATTACTGAATATAAGAGAGACTCACTTTCTAAAAGATAAACAGAAATCTAACAAAACATGGGAAGAGAAACGAGTCTTAAACAGCTGTCGATGAACAAACATTATCTTAAAAATCTTGATCTTAATCCATGTTAACGCTAGACTCGAAGGTCAATCCAAGGTCACTTACCCCCGCAGCGAATGGTGACTGCAAGTAAAACAAGAACGACAGCCACGTTCTTCATCCTGTAAGTTCTGAGCTGAAAATAAAGATCATAATTTACATTTGCTAAGGTATTTCTTGTTATATTCAGGAGTGAAGTAATTGTCTCTGTGCATAGTTACTTTTTTCTTTTTTTTTTTACAAACTGTTGGTTATTTTATCACAGAGCTATAACAATGTAAATCATTGGTAATAAATTCGATAAAGGAAACACTTGAAGTTGAAAGGATGTGACTACAATATGAGGCAGCATTCAGAACATCGGACTAACAGATTCGCGGATCAAAATATAGTCGACCCAATTGAATGCTTGTTGCGTAATCCCCTTGCTGATCTGTTCGTCCGCTGTGCTGACTGCGTTCATACTGCAGCATGCTGTCTGAGCACTGTTCAAAATGTAGATTTATTTAGGTCATTGGTCACGTTTCATGCTGGCTGGTAGCTAGTAAAATGAATCTTAATTGTATAATAACGACAGAAAAGACGTGCCAAGGACATCAATGTGATAAGAGTATCGGTGCTGCAGGTATTAAATGTTTTAGTTTTGGATGATATCCAAATGTTTCTACTCAAAGCTTAGTGGATTATCCGAAATAGTTGATAACATGATCTCTCTGTCTCTCCTCTGTGTGTGTGTGTGTGTGTGTGTGTGTGCGTGTGTGCATGTGTGTGTGTAATCAATTTTAGACCACGGTGGAAGTGAAAAACAAAAGACTCAGACGTGGTGTAACTCGCATAACCGCACGTCTCGCATGAATGCGTTATAACCCGCTAAAACACACACATACTACTCATCGAAGCACAGAACCGTAAACACACCTGAAAGCAAGTTAATTAGGGACTGAGCGTTTATCACCGCATATGAAAAAAGAAAGAAAAAAAAAAACAAGCTGTATTATATTTCAAAAGTGATCTTTTGGCCGTTTTTTATTATTACAACTTTCTCAATAACAGAAAGTATTTCAATTGTTAAAATTTTGTCGTCCTTTTCCGTATTTTGCTTCATTGGAGGTGCCGATAAAGAGCTTGCAGGCTGGGTTGAAGATGAAGTTACTGAAGCGCACGATGCTTTTGAAATTCAAAATATAGTTGTTTCACGAATATTGTATATTTATTTGAAATGTTTTAACAATATTGAAGCAGGGTGCTGCTGCGACTTAAAAGATAATAACGAATGATAAGAAAAATTAAACACACCTGGCGGATAGGAACTGCCATCTTGGCGCTTAATTTCCGTTATGAATCTTGCCAACCAATAATCCAAAATCTCTAGATTCCCCACCTCAAGGGTTGGAATAGGCCAGTGAGGGTCGGCCATAGTGACAGTTCTAAAATTACGCCACGTGCGCCAGTCCTTAAATATATTACATGCCCAGGTCGTATTTTTCTGTGTGTTTGCTGGAATTATGTCTGCAACCATTTTTTTTTCAAATTCAGCGGAATGAACTGGCACTTCGAACCGCTTTGATTCTGCATCGATATCCACCTTATATAACGATTGGGTTGGTAATAAATCTAGCTGACAGAGGGTGACGTCCTCCTTTGCTCCAAACATGATGAATAGTGTGGTAATGAAGATAGCGGGGTAGTTGCGTGGGTGTAATGTCGTGAACTGTTGTTGAAGTTATGGACCGTGGTCTAAGTAAGATAGACCCCTCGTCAGCGAGGGTTATGTGACATCCACTCGTGCTACGCACTCGTGTATGCCACATAACCCTCGCTGACTCGGGGTCTATCTATTACTTGTCCCGATACATGTACAGTACGTTGGTGTCAATCAGTGCGCCTACGCACATTCTTAATACATACAGCGACTTAACACAAATAGATGATTTCAATATTACTGTCACTCACCAAACAGACGGCGAAACCTGGTGATGGATTTCCACAACGGCCCTTGTCAGTCTAATATAAAATGACCAGAAACAGTTAGTCACGTCACACCTTATATACAAGTTCAGATACTACACGTTTACCAATCAGAACCAATTATACAGTGAACAGTTTTACCTTTAATTTACCAATCACGGGAGAGATTCAAACTTGCACACCGGGTAACACTTTACTTATAGAGACATCTACCGGTAGCACTATAAAACAATCTCAACTAACACAACATCGTCACAGGAGGACAGGTATATGGCGCTGTATCACGTGACGAATAACCTTGCTCGCGTTATACGTCACAGGTCTTGCGTAACTACCCACGTGCTATGATGTTTCCCTGGAAGTAATATTCTAAGATGGGCTAGGGGATTTTGCCAATAGAGGTCTTCGTGTGAGAACTAGTTATTTTTCATAATACTTGGTGCGCTGTATTCCCACTCACAATATGATGACGTAGACGTATGACCCACAAGAAGTAGGGGTAAACTTTTTGTTTAGGCGTTTTCTAGTGTGTGTGTCGTTTTAAGGAATCGCACATGTAAAATGAGAACCGAATAACTCAAATAAGTTGAAACAGCGTTACAAGGAGCAGATTTGTGCACTGTATAAATTAACGTTACCATTTATTTATAAGGATTTTCACGTGATTTTTTTAAAATGAATGTTTCGGGGTGTTGACTTTGGCAACTGAGGAAGTGTGTGTGTATGTGGGGGGTGGGGGTGGGGGGGGGGTGGGGGTGGGGGGTCATCTTCCTGAGCTGGCACAATGCCTACATACGTGTTCATGCATGTAATTAATCTTATTCGTTTCCACATATAATATTTATGGGCAAAACGATTTACATCATTGTATAACATCATCAAATGTATATTATATTATTTATAAATGGGCAAAACAATCCGCACAATCATAATATACAGTGCATTTTAACTGTTATTTATTGCTCAATCAGAAGTCAGAAGTTGTGGGTTCATTTTGCCATAAGTACAGTCATTTTTTCAACACGACACGCCAATTGGACTTCATTTCCTAACGGAGGGTGAGCATTTTGGCATGAACTGAGTTGGCTAAAAACAGTACACCTTTGTAAACAGATTGTTGAATGATTGTCTAGTGGCCATGAGTGCATTTTCTCACAGAATCGAAACCAACTTTGCAATTATTTTTTACCTCTGCGATTATTATTACTTTTTTTTTGCACCTCAAATCCCAGGGGGGCAGCTGCCCCCCCCCCCCCCCCCCGAGGCTACGGCCCTGCATATGTACCACACATCGCAGCTTTATTTCCATTAATAATAAAATCATCATTTAGTCAGAAATATTCTCGCAATTAAAAAAGTTTCAATATTCTTATTACCCAGAACGGTATATTTATTTAAAAGGAGGTTAGCTTCGCATATGTGGAACGCCCTTCGAAAAATCCTGGGTCCACCTCTGAGTTGAACTAACATACGGTTCCATTCACCTTACATGTAGATGCATGGTTCCCAAAACCAACCAGTTGTACGACACAACAGAACTCTGATACATCTAAGTTTAATTATTTGTTTGTAAAAATTGCCCATGTCACCTTGTTAGTTTGGAGGGGTAACCTGGGTCAAGTCCGTGTCAGAATTCTTTGAAGTTTTGCAGGAAAAATTATTCCTTTGTTTCTCTAGCTCCTACTTAAACCTGGTGTCCAGATTTTATCTAGTGCCCCCAGGGTTGCGGGATCGAGCTGCTCTTTGAAAATAACACTCAGGCAGATTTTTACCTGAGATAAATATCGCCAGTGAGAATGCGCTTGATATTCTCAAGAAAGATTGTACAAAAGAGTTGAGGGCCACTAAACCCTCCAATTAAGAAGTAAAGGAAGTTCCCGTTAGATGGACGATTAAGATAGGACTTGTTAAGGTTACAGGCATTGTTAACCTCAGTTTGCAAGACGGGGAGTAGGGGTCAGAACAATTGTGCCTATACAATTGATACAGAGGATTTGTACATACAGGTGACTTTTATAGGCAGAAGATTTTCTTTCATATTTCGCGAAAAATACTCTAAATTTATATTCACTGACTGTTCGTATGGGGGAGAACAATAAGTGCAGTACCTTTAATTTGAATGACTCCGGTGCACTGTGTAAGAGCTATAGAACAAAGGTCCTTGTAAAATTGTCTACAGCAGGCCCTTAGCCGGGGGGGGGGGGGGGGGGGGGGGGTTCTAAAGACCCCCCCCCCCCCTTTTTTTTTACTGGGTAAAGCACTACTCTGGGTAAATCTGATCTACGTAAACTAAGGATTCCTGACAACAAGTCCACATTTTCATAAAAAGACCCCCCCCTTTATTTATTTTGCCATAGCTAGCTACATGTGCGGGCCTGCTATAGAAACCGTTGCCAGGGGAGACAGACGCGCGGGAATATAAGACGGGCAAGTATCCTTGATAGCTTGTACAATTTTCATATTCTGGCTGTTCATCAATCAGTATAAGGAAATGCGTCTATCCGTGCCGACACCCCTCCCCTCCTCTTATCAAGTCTGGATCTATCGATGGATGTATCGATAACAAAGAAGTAGAAAAAAGTCAGAATACACACCATGTTGTGGTAAAGCCATCCATATATCTCGTGCGCTTTTGCGACCGCTTTTTACCCGACACGATATTTATCTGGGTTGATGTTTTTTATTTCAACCTGTCCATTTTTTCTTCCAAACCACACTTGAGTCAACGTATGTCGGGGTCTGTAATTAATGCAAGCATTCCAACCAACATTCTCTTGGTCTTATTTTTTTCGATCATATCATGCGAGAGGCACATAAAGCCAATTTGTCAAGCCGTCACTGTGGTTCGTGTGTACCTTTAAAGCACGAATGTGTAAAGAAAATGCACTAAAGACGCTGAAAAGACAGCTGATGTGAAAGATATATGGAAAACGTTTGCTTTTAAAGATCTACTGAAAGTTAAAGTGTATAGTAGACGCTGTCACATTAAAAAGTTAAAATTTTGATAAATATTATAATGCAATCAGACTAACAGATTAACACGCCGCCTGTTCATGTTTAATAGAACACACAAAAGCTGATTATACGAGAACGTTGGAACAAGAGGAGGAGTTCATTCAGTTAAGCTGACTGCACTCAGCGAGAGTCCCTGCATAGTTGGATCGAGCGAAGTAGATCGATGGTATCAACGGGAATGGGGTCTTAGTGTGTAAATCTGATTGTATTCAGCGCGAGTCCCCGAGGAGTTATTATGCATTCGTGAAATTCATTGTGAAGATGTTTAACGCTTGTAAGTGTTTGACAAAAATATGAGTACAGTGCAACGAGATATTTGGTATTTTGATTCTCCAATGTACTTTATTAGTGCTAGTCCAAGCAAAACTCCTAGTGCCCATTTTGATTCAGAAAAGACCAAATTCCACCTCGTCTCGTGACCACGATGAAGATGTTTGAGTGCTTATACTGCCACCTTACCAAGCTCTCGTGTAACACAAAATGACTTCTTTTTGAACAGGTTGCAAAGTATTTGCAGTGACCCCTCCCCCCTCTTTTTTTAATATGAAGGTCCTTACCAACAGACGAAGATTCCATCAATTGCGATAGGTGAGATATCTGATCTGTTTCAGGTGTGACGAATGTTGTAGCACATCTACCGCAATTAACCGCCGACCAAGTAACTGTCACCGATATCACTACGATATCCAAGTACCTGCAATAAAGCCGCTCCATTCTTCCTTTTATATTGTTTGTTTGCTTGTTAGTTCTAGCACATACCACATACATTCTGCCGTCATATATGTCCAGTTTTGCTTTTGATACTTTTGATACGCTTAAATACACAGATGTTTTGTTAATGCGACATAGCTGGTTAGAGCTCCGCTAGTGTGTGGACGTTATGTGTGTAAGAACGGTGTTTGGAAACAAACGAAGATTAAGCAACTTTCAATAAGTTGCATCATGTGCATTTTCAAAATGTACTTCGTGAAGTAAGAGAGTGTTTGATCTTGAAAATATCATTGATCTCCAGCATGAAGATTATTGATCACAACTGGTCACATGCTCATATTTCCGTACGATTTGTTGCTTCTCTTTAATTTCTCTACTCGGCTTAGGAATGAAGTAATTTTTCTTCAGTCAACAGCTAATCTTGAGATAGTTTTTTACTTCCAATATTTCGATGTCTAACAGAACTTCTTCATCAGGAAATTAGGCTATTCAGGTGAATAGCCTCTACTCAGGAGGTGTACTTCTAGTCGGCTTGTCATCTAAATAAATAAATAAATAAATAAATAAATAAATAAATATAAAACACTGCAACTTGGCTAAAGGATCATAAATGTGCCAGGGCTACTTAAAACCGTCTACGGTTTTGACTGGTTCCAGGAGGGTGCCAGAGAGGCGATCCACATCTGAAAGAATACCAGCACCGTAAACCGAGGTATAAACAGAGCCCCCCCTCCCCCCCTACCCCCCCCACACACACACAGACAACCCCCGGCACATGGCAACCTGCTGTCACGTGATGACAACATCCAGGCAGTAGTTCTAACTCACAGTGACAGTTGACTGGTTCCGGAAGGGTGGGGGTGAGGGTGGGGTGGGGGTGGGGGTGGGTGGATAACAGTTGACACCCCAATACTATTTTATTTCCTGTCCTAAAATGAGTTGACATATAAGTAAGTTATTCTTACACCGGGACAATAATATAAAATGTCATTCCTGGAATTTTACAATGTAGAATGTAAATTGTTTGGTCGGGAAATGTGGGCGAGTACCAAGGTTTTAAGTCATTAACTGTATTGGTTGTGCTTTTAGCTAAGATCCAACTTATCTAATGTTAGATCTCAGTTTGAAGTTATCAGTCTCCATCGAAATATTAAAAAAGAAATATGGCAGCCGATCTAAATCTATTATCACAAAGCCGAAATAACAAATAAATAACTGGTGACAACCTTTACGTTGTTTGTCATATTTTATTTAGGTATACACCATATATGAAAAGTAGTTGCCAGAATGCTCAGACAAAAGTGGTCCCCGTTTCACTGCGGACAGTCCTCCCTGCTTTCCACGCACTGGCTGCTGGTCCTCGTGACCCTGACCTTGTCCTGTGGGCATGCGCAGCCGGGGACACACACCTCCATACAGAAGTCTGCTTCCTCTTGTCCACAAATCAGCGGACACGGTGTCCCACAGGACGTCCACTGCAAATCTCCCGGACACAGCTCCGATTGTCCCACTGCTTATAAAAAATTGTAAATGGAAATGTACAGTACTAGTCTAACCAGGAATTATCTGCAATTATTGATTGGTACTGGTATCAAGTCTAACCAGCTACCTGACTGGGCACCGAATGATCCCGAATTCACCGGTAGATCGGACCACACTATCCGTTTTCAAGGTGTGCGTCAGTACGCGCTTCGAAGTATCAGACGCAACACACCTCTTGGCTAGTACGCGATGTGATAGTGGTGATTCTCAGCGGGGTTGGAAAGTATTGCATCTTATCTCAATTTTTTTCCGGGGTATGATGCTTTAAAATGCGTACTGACCCACACCTTGAAAATGGGTAGTGTGGTCCGATCTACCGGTGAATTCGGGATCATTCGGTGCCGAGTCTGGTAGTTGGGTAGGCCTGACCACGGGTATTACTGAATATAAGAGAGACTCACTTTCTAAAAGATAAACAGAAATCTAACAAAACATTGGAAGACAAACGAGCCTTAAACAGCTGTCGATGAACAAACATTATCTTAAAAATCTTGATCTTAATCCATGTTAACGCTAGACTCGAAGGTCAATCCAAGGTCACTTACCCCCGCAGCGTATGGTGACTGCAAGTAAAACAAGGACGACAGCCACGTTCTTCATCCTGTAAGTTCTGAGCTGAAAATAAAGATCATAATTTACATTTGCTAAGGTATTTCTTGTTATATTAAGGAGTGAAGTAATTGTCTCTGTGCATAGTTACTTTTTTTCTTTTCTTTTTTTTTTTTTTACAACTGTTGGTTATTTTATCACAAAGCTATAACAATGTAAATCATTGGCTAATAAATTCGATAAAGGAAACACTTGAAGTTGAAAGGATGCGACTACAATATAAGGCAGCATTCAGAACAGCGAACTAACACATTCGCGGATCAAAATATAGTCAACCCAATTGGATGCTTGTTGCGTAATCCCCTCGGAGAATCTTTTCACTGTCTTATCGGGAATTAAGCGGCAAGCTTTTTAGTGGGTCGCCATATTTGATCCGCGGATCTGTTCGTCCGCTGTTCTGAAAGTGTTCATACTGCAGCATGCTGTCTGAGCACTGTTCAAAATGTAGATTTATTTAGGTCATTGGTCACGCTTCATACACATATGCTGGCTGGTAGCTAGTGGAATGAATCTTAATTGTATAATAACGACAGAAAAGACGCGCCAAGGACATCAATGTGATAAGAGTATCGGTGCTGCAGGTATTAAATGTTTTAGTTTTGGATGATATCCAAATGTTTCTACTCAAAGCTTAGTGGATTATCCGAAATAGTTGATAACATGATCCCTCTCTCTCTCCTCTGTGTGTGTGTGTGTGTGTGTGTGTGCGTGTGTGCATGTGTGTGTGTAATCAATTTTGTCCCGATACATGTACAGTACGTTGGTGTCAATCAGTGCGCCTACGCACATTCTTAATACATACAGCGACTTAACACAAATAGATGATTTCAATATTACTGTCACTCACCAAACAGACGGCGAAACCTGGTGATGGATTTCCACAACGGCCCTTGTCAGTCTAATATAAAATGACCAGAAACAGTTAGTCACGTCACACCTTATATACAAGTTCAGATAGTACACGTTTACCAATCAGAACCAACTATACAGTGAACAGTTTTACCTTTAATTTACCAATCACGGGAGAGATTCAAACTTGCACACCGGGTAACACTTTACTTATAGAGACATCTACCGGTAGCACTATAAAACAATCTCAACTAACACAACATCGTCACAGGAGGACAGGTATATGGCGCTGTATCACGTGACGAATAACCTTGCGCGCGTTACACGTCACAGGTCTTGCGTAACTACCCACGTGCTACGACGTTCCCCTGGAAGTAATATTCTAAGATGGGCTAGGGGATTTTGCCAATAGAGGTCTTCGTGTGAGAACTAGTTATTTTTCATAATACTTGGTGCGCTGTATTCCCACTCACAATATGATGACGTAGACGTATGACCCACAAGAAGTAGGGGTAAACTTTTTGTTTAGGCGTTTTCTTGTGTGTGTGTCGTTTTAAGGAATCGCACATGTAATATGAGAACCGAATAACTCAAATGAGTTGAAACAGCGTTACAAGGAGCAGATTTTTGCACTGTATAAATTAACGTTACCATTTAATTATACGGATTTTCACGTGATTTTTTTTTAAATGAATGTTTCGGGGTGTTGACTTTGGCAACTGAGGAAGTGTGTATGTGTGTGTGAGGGGGGGGGGGGGGGGTCATCTTCCTGAGCTGGCACAATGCCAACATACGTGTTCATGCATGTAATTAATTTTATTTGTTTCCACATATAATATTTATGGGCAAAACAATTCACATCATTGTATAACATCATTAAATGTACCGGTATATTATATTATTTATAAATGGGCAAAACAATCCGCACAATCATAATATACAGTGCATTTTAACTGTTATTTATTGCTCAATCAGAAGTCAAAAGTTGTGGGTTCATTTTGTCATAAGTACAGTCATTTTTTCAACACGACACGCCAATTGGACTTCATTTCCTAACGGAGGGTGAGCATTTTGGCATGAACTGAGTTGGCTAAAAACAGTACACCTTTGTAAACAGATTGTTGAATGATTGTCTAGTGGCCATGAGTGCATTTTCTCACAGAATCGAAACCAACTTTGCAATTATTTATTACCTCTGTGATTATTATTATTATTATTTTCTTTTTTGCACCTCAAATCCCAGGGGGGCAGCTCCCCCCCCCCCCCCCCCCCCCCCCGAGGCTACGGCCCTGCATATGTACCACACATCGCAGCTTTATTTCCATTAATAATAAAATCATCATTTAGTCAGAAATATTCTCGCAATTAAAAAAGTTTCAATATTCTTATTACCCAGAACGGTATATTTATTTAAAAGGAGGTTAGCTTCGCATATGTGGAACCCCCTTCGAAAAATCCTGGGTCCACCTCTGAGTTGAACTAACATACGGTTCCATTCACCTTACATGTGGATGCATGGCTCCCAAAACCAACCAGTTGTACGACACAACAGAACTCTGATACATCTAAGTTTAATTATTTGTTTGTAAAAATTGCCCATGTCACCTTGTTAGTTTGGAGGGGTAAGCTGGGTCAAGTCCGTGTCAGAATTCTTTGAAGTTTTGCAGGGAAAATTATTCCTTTGTTTCTCTAGCTCCTACTTAAACCTGGTGTCCAGATTTTATCTAGTGCCCCCAGGGTTGCGGGATCGAGCTGCTCTTTGAAAATAACACTCAGGCAGATTTTTACCTGAGATAAATATCGCCAGTGAGAATGCGCTTGATATTCTCAAGAAAGATTGTACAGAAGAGTTGAGGGCCACTAAACCCTCCAATTAAGAAGTAAAGGAAGTTCCAGTTAGATGGACGATTAAGATAGGACTTGTTAAGGTTACAGGCATTGTGAACCTCAGTTTGCAAGACGGGGAGGGGGGGGGTCAGAACAATTGTGCCTATACAATTGATACAGAGGATTTGTACATACAGGTGACTTTTATAAGCAGAAGATTTTCTTTCATATTTCGCGAAAAATACACTAAATTTATATTCACTGACTGCTCGTATGGGGGAGAACAATAAGTGCAGTACCTTTAATTTGAATGACTCCGGTGCACTGTGTAAGAGCTATAAAAGGCCCTTGTAAAATTGTCTACAGCAGGCCCGTAGCCTGGGGGGGGGGGGGGGGGGGTTCTAAAGACCCCCCCCCTTTTTTTTTACTGGGTAAAGAACTACTCTGGGTAAATCTGATCTACGTAAACTAAGGATTCCTGACAACAAGTCCACATTTTCATAAAAAGACCCCCCCCTTTATTTATTTTGCCATAGCTAGCTACATGTGCGGGCCTGCTATAGAAACCGTTGCCAGGGGAGACTGACACGCGGGAATATAAGAAGGGCGAGTGTCCTTGATAGCTTCTACAATTTTCATATTCTGGCTGTTCATCATTCAGTATAAAGAAATGCGTCTATCCGTGCCGACACCCCTCCCCTCCTCTTATCAAGTCTGGATCTATCGATGGATGTATCGATAACAAAGAAATAGAAAAAAGTCTGAATACACACCATGTTGTGGTAAAGCCATCCATATATCTCGTGCGCTTTTGCGACCGCTTTTTACCCGACACGATATTTATCTGGGTTGATGTTTTTTATTTCAACCTGTCCATTTTTTTCTTCCAAACCACACTTGAGTCAACGTCTGTCGGGCCCTGTAATTAATGCAAGCATTCCAACAAACATTCTCTTGGTCTTATTTTTTTCGATCATATCATGCGAGAGGCACATAAAGCCAATTTGTCAAGCAGTCACTGTGGTTCGTGTGTACCTTTAAAGCACGAATGTGTAAAGAAAATGCACTAAAGACGCTGAAGAGACAGCTGATGTGAAAGATACCCCGGTATATGGAGGAAGCTATTTTTTAAAGATATGGTGAAAGTTACTGTGTGTTTGAGATGCTGTCACATTAAAAAGTAAATTTCTTGATAAATATTAAATGTAATCAGACTAACAGATTAACATGCCGCCTGTTAGCGTTAAATAGAACACACAAAAGCTGATTATACGAGAACGTTGGAACAAGAGGAGGAGTTCATTCAGTTAAGCTGACTGCACTCAGCGAGAGTCCCTGCATAGTTGAATCGAGCGAAGTAGATGGTATCAACGGGAATGGGGTCTTAGTGTGTTAATCTGGTTGTATTCAGCGAGAGTCCCCGAGGAGTTAGTACGCATTCGAGAAATTCATTGTGAAGATGTTTAACGCTTGTAAGTGTTTGACAAAAAATATGAGTTCACTGCAACGAGATATTGGGTATTTTGATTCTCCAATGTGCTTTACTCGTACTAATCCAAGCAAAACGTCCAAGTTCCCAATTTAATTCAGAAAAAGACCAAATTTCACCTCGTCTCCTGACCACGATGAAGATGTTTGAGAGATTATACTGCCACCTTACCAAGTTCTTGTGTAACACAAAATGGCTGCCTTTTGAGCGGGCTGCAAAGTATTTGCAGTGATCCCCTCCCCCTCTTTTTTTTTATATGAGGGTCCTAGCCAAGACAAAGGATCCATCAATTGCGATAGGTGAGATAACTGATCTGTTTCAGGTGTGACGAATGTTGTGGCACATCTACCACAATTGACCGCCGTCCAAGTAACTGTCCAAGTACCTGCAATAAAGCCGCCCCGTTCTTTCGTTCATATTGTTTGTTTGTTTGTTCGAGCACATGCCACATATATCCTACAGTCATATATGTCCAGTTTTGCGTTTGATACTTTTGACGCTATAGAAGTATATATATTTGTGCATCTTTGAAGATCTACATTTAAGTTGTAAAATACAATACAACTTTAATGTAGATCTTCAAAGATGCACATACATATATATACTTCTATCTTCATTAAGGTCTATGCGGTGAATTATCATGAATACTTTTGACGCTAAAACACACAGGTGTTTTGTTAATGCGACATTGCTGGTGTGGACGTTGGGTGTGTAAGTATGGTGTATTTGGAAACAAACAAAGATTAAGCAATTTTCAATAAGTTGTATCACGTGCATTTTCAAAATGTACTTCGTGAAGTAAGAAGGTATTTGATCTTGAAAATATCATAAATCTCCAGCATGAAGATTATTGATCACAACTGGTCACATGCTCATACTGTATTTCTGTACGATTCCCTTTAATTTCTCTAGTCGGCTTAAGAATGAAGTAATTTTCTTCAGTCAACAGCTAATACACCTGAGGCTACCCAAGTGAATAGCCTCTATTCAGGAGATGTACTTCTAGTTAGCTTGTTCTCTTCATAGTTATAAATAAATAAATAAATAAATAAATAAATAAATAAATAAATATAAAACACTGCAACTTGGCTACAGGAGCATAAATATGCCAGGGCTACTTAAAATCTTCTACGGTTTTGACTGGTTCCAGGAGGGTGTTAGAGGCTATCCACATCTGAAAGAATACCAGCACCGTAAACCGAGGTATAAACAGAGCCCCCCTCCCTTTCTCCTCCCCCCTCCCCCTCCCCGGCACATGGCAACCTGCTGTCACGTGATAACAACATCCAGGCAGTACATCTAACTCACAGTGACAGTTGACTAATTCCAGGGGGGGGGGGGGGGGGCGGGGTACAACAGTTGACACCCCAATTCTACTTTTTTCCTGTCCTAAAATTAGTTGACATATATGTAAGTTATTCTTAAACTGTAACAATGATATAAAATGCCTTTTCTGGAATTATATACGTTCTGGCCATGTACAATGTATATATAGAATGTAAGTTGTCTGATTGTAAAATGTAGACGAGAACCAAGGTTTTAAGCCATTAGCATTATTGGTTTTGTTTGAAGCTAAAATCCAACATAACTGACGTTGGATTCTGGTTTTAAGTTATCAGTGTCCAGCAAAATATTAAAATATTAAAAAGAAAATGGAAGTCGATCTACCGGTACGTCTATTATCACAAAGCCGAAATAACAAATAAATAACTGGTGAAAACCTTTACGTTGTTTGTCATATTTTATTTAGGTATACACCATACTTGAAAAGTAGTTGCCAGAATGTTCAGACAAAAGTGGCCGCCGTTTCACTACGGGCAGTCCTCCCTGCTGTCCACGCACTGACTGCTGGTCCTCGTGACCCTGACCTTGCCCCGTGGGCATGCGCAGCCGCGGACACACTCCTCCATACAGAAGTCTGCTTCTTCTTGTCCACAAACCAGTGGACACGGTGTCCCACAGGAAGTCCACTGCAAATCTCCCGGACACTGCTCCGATTGTCCTACTGGTTATAAATGAATTATAAAGGAAATTGTACAGCACTAACAAGGACTTATCTGTGTATTGATTGGTACTGGTATCAGGCCTAACCAACTGCCTTCAGACTCGGCACCAAATGGTCATGATTTCACCGGTAGATCGAACCACACCACCCGTTTTCAAGGTGTGCGTCTGTACGCGCTTCGAAGTATCAGACGCAACACACCTCTTGGCTAGTATGCGATGTGATAGTGGTGATTCTCAGCGGGGTTGGAAAGTATTGCATCTCATCTCAAATTTTTTTCCGGGGTATGATACTTTGAAATGCGTACTGACGCACACCTTGAAAACGGGTAGTGTGGTCTGATCTACCGGTGAATTCGGGATCATTCGGTGCCGAGTCTGGTAGTTGGGTAGGCCTGACCACGGGTATTACTGAATATAATAGAGACTCACTTTCTAAAAGATAATCAGAAATCTAACTAAACATTGGAAGACAAACGAGCCTTAAACAGCTGTCGATGAACAAACATTATCTTAAAAATAATTTTGATCTTAATCCATGTTAACGCTAGACTCGAAGGTCAATCCAAGGTCACTTACCCCCGCAGCGTATGGTGACTGCAAGTAAAACAAGGACGACAGCCAAGTTCTTCATCCTGTAAGCTCTGAGCTGAAAATAAAGATAATGATGTACCTTTGCTAAAATATTTCTTGTTATATTCAGGAGTGAAGTAATTGTCTCTGTGCATAGTTGCTTTTTTATGCAAATGTTGGTTATTTTATCACAGAGCCATAACATTGTAAATCATTGGTAATAAATTCGATAAAGGAAACACCTGAAGTTGAAAAGACGTGACTACAAGTGTGCACAGTTAATATGAGGCAGCATAGAGCGCATTCTGAACTGCAGACCAACAGATTCGCGGATCAAAATATAGTCGATCCACTTGAATGCTTGTTGCGTAATCCCCTCGGAGAATCTATTCACTGTCTTTATCGGGAATTTCGGCAAGCTTTTTAGTGGGTCGCCATATTTGATCCGCGGATCTGTTCGTCCGCTGTGCTGACTGTGTTCATACTGCAGCATTCTGTCTGAGCATTGAAATGTAGACTTATTTAGGTCATATTTGTCACGCTTCACACATATAGCTGTGAGTATATGCTGGCTGGTAGCTAGTGGAATGAATCTTGTATCATAACGACAGAAAAGACAACGTGCCAAGGACATCCACGTGTTTAAAGTACCAGTGCTGCTGGTATTAAATGTTTTAGTTTTGGATGATGTCCAAATGTTTTTACTCAAAGCCAAGTGGATTATCCGAAATAGTTGATAACATGATCTCTCTCTCTCTCTCTCTCTCTCTGTGTGTGTGTGTGTGTGTGTGTGTGTGTGTGTGTGCATGTGTGTGTGTACGTTGGTGTCAATCAGTGCGCCTACATACATGCTTAATACATACAGCGACTTAACACAAATAGATGTTTTCAATATTACTGTCACTCACCAAACAGACGGCGAAACCTGGTGATGGATTTCCACAACGGCCCTTGTCAGTCTAATATGAAAGGACCAGAAAAAGTTAGTCATGAACTGATCAGCCAGGTGAGACCACTGTGTATACCTGAAGGAGGACAGGTAGGCCTATATGGCGCTGTATCACGTGACGAATTAAACGTAATCAATAGGAAAAGCATTTGCTTGCTTGCTCGAAAGCATCACTATTTGCGTCCGCACACAAAAATTACGTTCGGAGAGTCTACCTCCTTACTTTCTGGAAGCTTTCGTAATCCAAAAGCAATATTTACGCTGAGGGAAATAAAACTATAGCCTTGAGATCGTCTCGTCTGGCGACTCTTTTTTCTTTGGAGGGATGACTATGGATCTACCGTCTGCATAATGGGGGAACTGCGTAATATGGGTCACATGCTATGTTTAATGGCTGAATACTAAACATTGTGTTTTGTATATAATTACGTTTACATGATGTAGTGCCGTCAGACTGATTACAACATGTTCATTGCACTTAACGTATTTAATACTAATGCAAAAAGCAGATGTCGCGAATCTAAAATCTGGGGTATTATGTCGATGTTTCTTTAGGACAAACCACGCTCGGCTGTCACCTTGATTGGATAGTAAACGATTGTCGTAAAATCGCTAAATGGTATTAAAACCGGGTGCATAAACTTGAAAACCACCTAGGACAACCTTGGACTGCCACATTAATCCAATACAATGCAAAAATAAACTATAACAAGTGGTTAAAGCCTTCAAACCGAATGTCGTAAAGTCCCCATATACCTGTACCTCCATAGAGACAATAAAATAGAGTAAGCTTGTGAAACAAGAATCCACAATTTTAAACAGAATAATCGAAATAAAATACTGCCGGGCATCGGAACGGCCTTAAACGTGGCACGCTTACCGCAAATACTGCAGGCTACATCATCCCGTTAATCGTTTGTAAATTCCGTGCATGGCATACGCACAATCAAACCGTACATCCAAATTCCACCTCTGATGTTTGAGTCGGTCCTGTCTAACCTACCATTACGAAAAAGAAGCCATGCCATTGGACAATGCGACCTCTGCGGTTACGTCACTTCCTGATTTGGATAGTGTAGAGGACCAATTCAAACATCAGAGGTGGAATTTGGATGTACGGTTTGATTGTGCGTATGCCATGCACGGAATTTACAAACGAGCGACGGGATGATGTAGCCTGCAGTATTTGCGGTAAGCGTGCCAAGTTTTAGGCCGCTCCGATGCCCGGCAGTATTGTTTACTATCCAATCAAGGTGACAGCCGAGCGTGGGACAAACGAAATGCCAATTAAAATAGCACAGTGCCTATCTCAGTTAGATCGGATTAACAGACTAACGCTTCCTGTTTCCTCCATACTCGTTTTATCACCAGCTATTCTGTATTCTGTCCATGTAATGCCAGGAAGAGACGCGTTAATCTTTTAATCTGATTGCATTTAGCAAGAGTCCCCGAGAAGTTGGATCGATCTACGTAGAATGATAATTTCATTGGCAATGAGCACTTATACAAGACCACAGAGGGAGTGCGAACTGGCCGCCACAGAAGACGACAGCTGTATACGCACAACGTCTGATCAGGGCCGGATGGATGAAGATTTAGGGAAAACTTTCTATATAAGACTCCACAAAAGTAGAATGGGATTCATTTTCATGAACATTATTCAATAGTAGACTAAATGAAATTCATATGAATAGACATGATATAATGGTTTTTACATACTTTTATTCCATTTATACACAACCATCAACTTGAAATATAAATTTCTGTTGTACAAAATATATGACAAGTTAAAAAAGTAACGAAAACAATATACAGCACACAAGTTAATAGATAACTCCAAAAACACAAATGCTTACACAAAACAAAAAGAAAACATGAAAAAATGTTCTGCAATAAATTATGAAGGGCAATAAATAAATTATGAAACAAAAGGAATATAGGAAGCAATGGACTGTACGTATACTTTGACAGCTCTAAAGAGCAAATGTCAGTGGATAATTTCTGTCACCGCATACGGAACTCCGGTATTATCATTACCGACCCCAGATTAATGGCTGGACTTTGCGCTTAGTCGCAAAACTTGGCATGTTCTTGGAAGGTTCCCATTTTGTTTTGTTTTTTAATTTAAACTTGGTAACTAAACTTTGAGCTATTATGGGTGATACTAATTTTGTTTTGTTTTTAGTTTTAAACTGGCTAACTAAGCTTGGAGCTAACTTGGGTATTGTCAGTTGTGTTTCGTTTTTAGATATAAACTCGCCACTAGATGGCAGTTGCAGTCTGTCGGCTAAAGAACAAGTGCCCCGTGACATGAGATGGTTCGTCCTTGACCTTGGTATCTTGTCCCACTGACCGCCATACTCACACATGTTCCCGAGCCGCAACTCACCACGCACATATTTCCCTGAAATAAAATTAGTATGGAAAATTATATTGTTACATAACACTAAGTTAGTTATGTCGAAACATCGATTACTGGAAAAGGACAGTGGATAAAAAGCTAACTTTTTCACCACTAAAAATAAAAATTCTTAGCCAATTCATGCCAAAGCAAGGACAATCAAACAGACATAATGCATGCCATTTAGCTAATCAAGTATTGCCAACACATAGATGTTAAAAATGCATATATGGCTGATTTTAAAGTTCCACATTTTCTTACCTTTTAGTAAATACTCTTTTCCCGTAATAAAATAAGTATCACAGACGAAAGAGGATCTGTTTGCCGTCACGTAATTGTCACCTTTCTTAAGACTTCCAGACACATCCTAAAATTAATATCAATAAACGTTAATTTTTCGAACGAGTTATTGTAGTTTATATGGAAGAGGAGAGAGGGTAAAGAAAAAGTAAAATATTTCATTGGATATTTACCATTCCCAGTTTATCACTAATTAACACGAATACCTTATACAAAACCGAAAAAATAATTTTCTACAGACCCATTTTTCGAGCTATTGAAGTTATTTCTATATCTTATAGTTTACGAATAAAAGTCATCAGCCTCCACGCGACAACAAAAACTTACTTAAATTCCATGTTCCATATGTAAAAAGTTTTATGTCAAAGACTTACTTTAAATATATGTTGTATATGCACAGGGTATTTAGCGGCAGGTCGGTACGAAACCGAGGGCTGGATGACGTCACGGCTCTCAGCGGATTTCATCACCTTTGCTTTGATCACTGAAATAGCACAGAGACGTAAACATTACGATAGGGGGCATCATCAGCTCTTTACCTTTTAAAAGTAACTCTTAAGAACTGACCAATCAAACGTTGTATAGCATATTTCAGACGACTGCAGTCTTGCAGAGAAAATCTGCCTTCATCTTCAACTTTCAGACACCGTTCCCCCAAAAGAGAAGTAAAAATAAAATGTATTTTCTGAAGACAACACAATTTGACAACGGAAAAGAAATCAAAGAAAGAAATCAAATACTATTATATCAAATACATATTTATCGCTGTCGATGCATTACGGACCAGGGGCTAGGTTAAGACGGCCAAGACAAAGTTTCCAATACCGAGTCACGTTAACCGTATAACTGCGAGCTGAATTTTCAATTCTTGATCTTTTTTATATTAATTGTATACTCACCAAAATGATTGTGTCCAAGGCAGTCGAATGACTTTCTTGTGTCTGGCCGTCTACAAACACATCCATGTTTCAGCTTTTGGAACCTGGAAACATGTGATCCAAAGGTAAGAGACAGACAGACAGACAAACAGACAGACACACGGGCAGTCCTCACATCTTACTTATCAGTTTTGTGGCGCAGGTTTGACAATTTAGATATTAAGACCAACTTGTACGATACAAAGTGAAATACTCTATGTGAAATGGGCCAAAGATAGATAGATAGCTGTGCTACAATTGGATGAGATTCAAGGTTGTGACCGACTTCACAAATGGACTAAAATTGCAAACGGGTGATGGCGAAAACAGAATAAGTTGCCTTTCGAAGGATGTACGTACCTGATATCTCCCGACGTTTTCTTAGGAGCCATGTTGGATGATACCAGTTTTGTTTTGTTTTTAGATTTAAACTCGCCAAGTAAACTTGGAACTTTCTTGGGTGGTTCCAAATTTCTTTCGTTTTTAGATTTCAACTTGCTTGCTGAACTTGAAACTTTCTTGGGTGAGTCCAATTTTGTTTCTTTTTTAGATTTAAACTCGCCACCAGATGGCAGCTGCAGTCTGTCGGCTAAAGAACAGGTTCCCCGTGACATGAGATAGTTCGTCCTTGACCTTGGTATCCTGTCCCACTGACCGCCATACTCACACATGTTCCCGAGCCGCAACTCACCACGCACATATTTCCCTGAAAAATAATAAATATTGGAACTGATATTGTTATATAACACACAGTCAGTTATATCGAAACGTCAATTACTGGAAAAGGACGAGTACCCTCCATAGAAAGGATTATTTCTTATCGTCTTTACACTTCGGACAATGGAAAAAAGTAAACTTTTTCACCATTAAAGACAAAATTTCTTAGCCAATTCATGCCAAAGGCAAGGACAATCAAACAGACATAATGCATGACAAAATGTGCTCAGTAAATTTATAGATGTTTAAAATACGTACGGTATGTGACTGGTTTTATACGTTCACACTTTCTTACCTTTTAGTAAATATTCTTCTCCAGTAATCAAATAAGTATCACAGACGAAAGAGGATCTGTTTGCCGTCACGTAATTGTCACCTTTCTCAATACTTCCAGACACATCCTAAAATTAATGTCAATAATTATTTACTTTTCGCACCAGTTGTTATGGTTAATATGGAAATGACAAAGAGCAGAGAAAAATTAAAATATTTCACTGGATATTCAACATCCTCAATTTATCACTAATTAACATGAATACCCTATCCAAAACCGCCAAAAATAACGATCAAGAGACCCGGTCACTTCTATATTTCACGGTTTGCAAGTTAAAAGTTACCAGCTTCCACCTTATAACCAAGACATACTGGAAGTACTTTTAGTACATGTTCAATTTACACCGCGTTTGATGACAAAAGACTTACTTTAAATATATGGTCTATATGTACAGCGTATTTAGCGGCAGGTCGGTACGAAACCGAGGGCTTGATGACGTCACGGCTCTCAGCGGATTTCATCACCTTTGCCTTGATCACTGAAATAGCACAGAGAAGTAAACATTACGATAGGGGAGGAAAAGAGATAATATTCCTCTTCTTTCTTTCTGTACTTAACTTGTGCTCCTGATATATATGAAGTTTTACATTTACTCTGTTGTATATATGTATATACCTATCCATTTGTTTTATTTATTTACTTATTTAATTTAATTTTGTGAAGAGCATATAATGCTTCCAGCGCCTTGCCTCCACTTCATTCTTTTGAATAAACGTTGTTTAAAAAAAATTACGATAGGGGGCAGTACAGCTCATCACCTTTGCCTTGATCACTACTGAAATAGCACAGAGAAGTAAACATTACGATAGGGAGCATAATCTTTTCAATATTTGTAAGAGTGAGTATCCAGGGGATAAAACTTCCAGATATTGTTTTTTTTACAAATAAAGCCCTTTTCAGCTCCGTTGATTAATTTTTTTCCTAAAGCGTTGTTAAACATACTAGACTAGCAAGAAATACATACGTATTCGTGAAAACAAGAAATTCCTTGTGTCTTATGCATGGACGGCCAAGTCAAAGATTCTAATACCGATCGAATAAAATAAACAGTTCAATTGTCAACTGAATTTTCTGTTTTTGATCTTACAATATACTCACCAAAATGGTTGTCTCCAAGGCAGTCAAATGACTCTTTTGTGTCTGGTAGTCTACAAACACATCCATGTTTCAGCTTTTCGAACCTAGAAACAAGTGATCCTAAGGTAAGAGACAGACAGACAGACAGACAAACAGACAGGGAGACAGACAGATGGACTCTCTTCATAACCAGCATAGCACTTTTCTGTGTCACGCCTGCTGACATCTTGGGGGCCATTCAGAATAGAAGATCCGAGTATCAACTGGTCCAAGGCTCAAATATGGCGGAAGCTACATGAAAGGAAGACCGCTTAGTCCTGTAATGGTCTATCCACCTCTCACACGCCTCCCCACGTGTTGTCCCTCGACCGGTCGAATGGAGCCGAGATTTACGGCGCGTGGGGAGGCATGTGACAGGCAGAGAGGCCATTACAAGGTTAAACGGTCTTTTTTTCATGTAGGGTCCACCATATTATTTAGCCTTGGACCAGTTAATACTCGGGCCTATTTTGAATGGCCCCGCAGATATTAAGACCAACTTTAACGATAAAAAATGAACTACTCTATGTGAAATGGGCCAGTGATTGATTGATAGATAGTTGTGCCACAATTAGTTGAGAATCAAGGTTGTGATCAACTTCACAAATCGACTAAAATTGGAAACCGGTCTTAGCAAACACTAATAGCTGAATAAGTTGCGTTTCACAAAAGCTCAAAGGATATACGTACCCTTTCTCTCCTAACGTCTTGCTAGGAGCCATCTTGGATGATGTCACTTTTGTTTCATTTTTAGATACAAATCCGCTAACTAAACTTGGAGCTTTCTTAGCTGGTTCCAATTTTCTTTCGTTTTTAGCTTTCAACTTGCTTACTGAACTTGGTGCTTTCTTGGGTAATTCCAATTTTGTTTCGTTTTTAGAGTTAAACTCCCCACCAGATGGCAGCTGCAGTCTGCCGGCTAAGGAACAAGTGCCCCGTGACATGAGATAATTCGTCCTTGACCTTGGTATCCTGTCCCACTGACCGCCATACTCACACATGTTCCCGAGCCGCAACTCACCACGCACATATTTCCCTGAAAAATAATAAATATTGGAACTGATATTGTTATATAACACACAGTCAGTTATGCCGAAATGTCAATTACTGGAAAAGGACGAGTAGCCTCCATAGAAAGGATTATTTCTTATCGTCTTTACACTTTGGACAATGGAAAAAAGTAAACTTTGTCACCACTCAAGATAAAATTTCTTAGCCAATTCTTGCCAAAGGCAAGGACAATCAGACAGACATAATGCATGACAAAATGTGCTCAGTAAATTTATAGATGTTTAAAATACGTATGTGACTGGTTTAATACGTTCACACTTTCTTACCTTTTAGTAAATATTCTTCTCCAGTAATCAAATAAATATCACAGACGAAAGAGGATCTGTTTGCCGTCACGACATTGTCACCTTTCTCAATACTTCCAGACACATCCTAAAATTAATGTCAATAATTGTTTACTTTTCGCACCAGTTGTTATGGTTAATGTGGAAATGACAAAGAGCAGAGAAAAATTAATATTCAACAATATTCAACATTCTCAATTTATCATAAATTAACATAAATACCCTATTCCAAACCGTCAAAAATAACGATCAAGAGACCCGGTCACTTCTATATTTCACGGTTTGCAAGTTAAAAGTTACCAGCTTCCACCTTATAACCAAGACATACTGGAAGTACTTTTAGTACATGTTCAATTTACACCGCGTTTGATGACAAAAGACTTACTTTAAATATATGCTCTATATGTACAGCGTATATAGCGGCAGGTCGGTACGAAACCGAGGGCTGGATGACGTCACGGCTCTCAGCGGATTTCATCACCTTTGCCTTGATTACTGAAATAACACAAAGACGTAAACATTACGATAGGGACAGTACAGCTCATCACGGTTGCCTTGATCACTGAAATAGCACAGAGAAGTAAACATTACGATAGGGGGCAGTACAGCTCATCACCTTTGCCTTGATCACTGAAATAGCACAGAGAAGTAAACATTACGATAGGGGGCATCATCTTTTCAATATTTGTAAGAGTATCCAGGGGATAAAACTTCCAGATATTGTTTTTTAACAAATAAAGCCCTTTTCAGCTCCGTTCATTAATTTTTTTTCCTAAAGCGTTGTTAAACATACTAGACTAGCAAGAAATACATAAGTATTCGTGAAAACAAGAAATTCCTTGTGTCTTATGCATAGACGGCCCAGTCAAAGATTCTAATACCGATCGAATGAAATAAACAGTTCAATTGTCAACTGAATTTTCCATTTTTGATCTTACAATATACTCACCAAAATGGTTGTCTCCAAGGCAGTCGAATGACTCTTTTGTGTCTGGTAGTCTACAAACACATCCATGTTTCAGCTTTTCGAACCTAGAAACAAGTGATCCTAAGGTAAGAGACAGTTAGTCAGACACACAGACAGACAGATGGACTCTCTCCATAAGCAGCATAGCACTTATCTGTGTCACGCCGGCTTGACAACTTGGGGGCCATTCCGAATAGAAGATCCGAGTATCAACTGGTCCAAGGCCTAAAATATGGCGGAAGCTACAAGAAAGGAAGACCGCTTAGTCCTGTAATGGTCGCTCCACCTCTCACACGGCTCCCCAGGCGTCTGGCCGAATGGAGCCGAGATTTAATTACTTGCCCCAGTAGGGACGACGCTTGGGGAGGCGTGTGACAGGCAGAGAGCCCATCACAAGATTAAGCGGCCTTCTTTTCATGTAGGGTCCACCATATTTGAGCCTTGGACCAGTTAAAACTCAGGCCTATTTTGAATGGCCCCGTAGATATTAAGACCAACTTTTACGATAAAAAAGTAAACTACTCTATGTGAAATGGGCCACTGATTGATAGATAGTTGTGCCACAATTAGTTGAGAGTCAAGGTTGTGATCAACTTCACAAATCGACAAAAATTGGAAACCGGTCTTAGCAAACACTTATAGCTGAATAAGTTGCGTTTCACAAAAGCTCAAAGGATATACGTACCCTTTCTCTCCTAACGTCTTATTAGGAGCCATCTTGGATGATGTCACTTTTGTTTCATTTTTAGATACAAATCCGCTAACTAAACTTGGAGCTTTCTTAGCTGGTTCCAATTTTCTTTCGTTTTTAGGTTTCAACTCGCTTGTTAAACTTGGAGCTTTCTTTAGAGATTCCAATTTTATTTCTTTTTTAGAGTTAAACTCCCCACCAGATGGCAGCTGCAGTCTGTCGGCTAAGGAACAAGTGCCCCGTGACATAAGATAGTTCGTCCTTGACCTTGGTATCCTGTCCCACTGACCACCATACTCACACATGTTCCCGAGCCGCAGCTCACCACGCACATATTTCCCTAAAAATAATAAATATTGGATCTGATATTGTTATCTAACACACAGTCAGTTGTGTCAAAATGTCAGTTACTGAAAAAGGACGAGTAGCCTCCATAGGAAGGATTATTTCTTAACGTCTTTACACTTCCGACAATGGAAAAAAGTAAACTTTTTCAACACTAAAGATAAAAATTATTGTCCAATTCATGCCAAAGGCATGGACAATACAACAGATAAAATACATGACATTTAGCAAAATGTGCTCAGTAACGCTGCATTGTTTAACTTAATATAATAAAATATTGACAGCCAATTTGAGCCAACATATAGATGTTTAAAATACTTATATGACTGGTTTTAAAGGTTCACATGTTCTTACCTTTCAGTAAATATTCTTTTCCCGTTATTAAATAAGTATCACAGACGAAAGAAGATCTATTTGCCGTCACGTAATTGTCACCTGTCTTAAGACTGCCAGACACATCCTTAAAGCAATATCAATAAATGCTGATTTTTGGAACAAGTTATTAGGTTGGAAAAGG
Organism: Lingula anatina; assembly: GCF_051362555.1. Lineage (NCBI taxonomy): Eukaryota > Metazoa > Brachiopoda > Lingulata > Lingulida > Lingulidae > Lingula > Lingula anatina. The sequence goes on along the minus strand of NC_141774.1, from coordinate 820,461 downwards.
ATAAACAGTAAAGAAAAATAGAAGCATTTCACTGGATATACAACATTCCTAATTGATCACTAAGTTACATCAATTCCCCACCCAAAACCGTAAAAAAACGAGATGGAGACCAATTTTTGAGCTATTACGGTAATTTCTATACTTCACAGTTTACGAGTTAAAGTTACCAGCCCTAGCTGACAACATAGATTGACTTTAAAAACATGTTTCATACGTACTGTGTTTTATGACAAAAACTTACTTTAAATAAATGCTGTATATGTACAGCATATGTAGCGGGAGGTCGGTACGAAACTGAGGGCTGGATGACGTCACGGCTCTCAGCGGATTTCATCACCTTTGCCTTGATCACTGAAAAAGCACAGAGAAGTAAACATTTCGATAGGGGACATCATCATTTTTTTAAAGAATAACTCCCGTGTTGCCTAATCATGCGTCGTAAGGATAGATTTTAGGTGGCTGCAGTCTTGCAGAGAAAATCTGCTTTCATCTTCAACTTTCAGCCACCGTTCACTCGAAAATTAATATTGCAAATCAACATAGATTTATTTTCCGATACAAAAACATCCAACAAGGGGAAAGTAACCAAAAACTACCGCAAAGAATTTTCCATGCTTGTTCGTTCTTATGTATGCTATGTTAACTGTAAGCTCACCAAAGTGGTTGTTTCCAAGGCAGTCGAAAGACTCTCTTGTGTCTGGTCGTCTACAAACACATCCATGTTTTAGCTTCTCGAACCTAGAAACAAGTGATCCTAAGGTAATAGACAGTCAGACAAACAGACAGACAGACAAACAGACAGACAGATGGACTCTCTTCATAACCAGTATAGCAATTTTCTGTGTCACGCCAGCTTTACATGTTATAGATATGAATACCAGTCAAACTTGAACGATGAAAAACAACTTTTCTATGTTAAATTGGCAAAAGATGGATAGAAAGCTGTGCTACAGTTGGATGAGATTCAAGGTTGTGCCAGACTTCACAAATCAATTAAATTTGAAAACTGGCCATAGCAAAAACTGAATAAGTTGCATTTCACAGAAGCTCGAAGGATGTACGTACCCTTTCTCTCCCAACGTCTCCTTATGAGCTTTCTTGGATGATACCAGTTTTGTGTCGTTTTTAGATTTAAATTCGCCCAGTAAACTTGGAGCTTTCTTGGGTGGTTCCAATTTTGTTTTGCTTTTAGACTTCAACTTCTTTGCTGAACTTGGAGCGATCTTGGGTGATTCTAATTTTCTTTCGTTTTTAGATTTAAACTCGCCACCAGATGGCAGATGCAGTCTGTCGGCTAAAGAACAAGTGCCCCGTGACATGAGATAGTTCGTCCTTGACCTTGGTATCCTATCCCACTGACCGCCATACTCACACATGTTCCCGAGCTGCAACTCACCATGCAAATATTTCCCTAAAAAATAATAAATAATGAAATCAATGTTGTTATATAACTCAGCCTCACTTATGTCGAAAAACCATGCCTAAATTAGTAAATGCTTGTCAATTAATTACCCAAAAACTAAAAGAAAAGTTAAAAAGTGAGATAAATAAACTTTCATTCACGTTATAATAAACACAAAGACATTATCTATATCTAAATTGATGAAATGTGTCAACATTAAGTACAAGTGAAGCTGAGAAGGACGCAGCGTTATTTTCCTTATATTATTAAGTGTTGTAAGCCAAAATATTGATGTTAAAATCCGTATATGATTGAATTTAAAGGCTCTCACTTTCTTACCTTTAAGTAAATATTCTTCTCCAGTATAAATAAACTTTCATTCACGTTACAAGAAGCACAAAGGCTTAATCTATATCTAAACTGATGAAATGTGTCAACATTAAGTAGAAGTGAAGCTGAGAAGGACGCAGCGTTATTTTCCTTATATTATTAAGTGTTGACAGCCACTGTAAGCCAAATATAGATGTTAAAATCCGTATATGATTGAATTTAAAGGCTCACATTTTCTTACCTTTTAGTAAATATTCTTCTCCAGTAATTAAATAAGTATCACAGACGAAAGAGGATCTGTTTGCCGTCACGTAATTGTCACCTGTCTCAAGACTTCCAGACACATCCTAAAATTATTCAATATTCCCATTTTATCTCTAACTAACATGAATATCCAATCCAAAACCGTCAAAAATAACGATCAAGAGACCCGTTTTCGAGCTATTACGGTCACTTCTATATCTTAAGGTTTACAAGTTTAATTTACAAGCTCCCACCTTAAATCCAAGACTCACTTTAAGTACATGTTCATAGACTTACTTTAAATATATGCTCTATATGTACAGCGTATTCAGCGGCAGGTCTGTACGAAACCGAGGGCTGGATGACGTCACGGCTCTCAGCGGATTTCATCACCTTTGCCTTGATCACTGAAATAGCAAAGAGAAGTAAACATTTCGATAGGGGGCATCATCATTTTTTAAAAGAACAGCTCCCGTGTTGCCTTATCATGCGTCGAAAGGATATATTTTAGGTGGCTGCAGTCTTGCGGAGAAAATATGCTTTCGTCTTCAACTTTCAGCCACGGTTCACACGAAACTTAATAGTTCAATTCAACATATTCTATTTTCCGATACAAAAACATCCAACCAGGGAAAAGTAACCAAAAACTACCGCAAAGAATTTTCCATGTATGTTCGTTCTTATGTATGCTATGTTAACTGTAAGCTCACCAAAGTGATTGTGTCCAAGGCAGTCGAAAGACTCTCTTGTGTCTGGTCGTCTACAAACACATCCATGTTTTAGCTTCTCGAACCTAGAAACAAGTGATCCTAAGGTAAGAGACAATCAGATAGACATACAGACAGACAAACAGACAGACGGATATACTCTGTTCATAAAAGGCATAGCAGTTTTCTGTGTCAAGCCGGCTTTACATCTTATAGACACGAACAGTAGTCAAACTTGAACGATGAAAAACTGAACTCTTCTAGGTTAATTTGGCCAAAGATGGAGAGAAAGCTGTGCTACAGTTGGATGAGATTCAAGGTTGTGACAGACTTCACAAATCGACTAAATTTGCAAACTGGCCATAGCAAAAACTGAATAAGTTGCCTTTCACAAAAGCTCGAAGGATGTACGTACCTGATATCTCCCAACGTCTTCTTAGGGGTCATCTTGGGTGATTCCAATTTTGTTCCGTTTTTAAGTTTCAACTCCTTTGCTAAACTTGGAGCCATCTCGGACGATACCAGTTTTGTTGCGTTTTTAGATTTAAACTCCCTTACTAAACTGGGATATTTATCGCTTGGTTCCAATTTTCTTTCGTTTTTAGATTTCAACTTGCTAAGTGAACTTGGAGCTTTAATGGGTGATACCAGTTTTGTTTCGTGTGTAGCTTTCAACTTGCTTGCTAAACTTGGAGCTATTTTGGGTGATTCCAATTCTGTTTCATTTTTAGAATTAAACTGGCTACCAAATGGCAGCTGCAGTCTGTCGGATAAGGAACAACTGCCCCGTGACATGAGGTAGTTCGTCCTTGACCTTGGTATCCTGTCCCACTGACCGCCATACTCACACATGTTCCCGAGCCGCAACTCACCACGCACATATTTCCCTGAAAAGTAATAAATACTGATATCGATGTTGTTATATAACTCAGCCTCACTTATGTCGAAAAATCATTCTTAAATTAGTAAATTGTTTGTAAATATATTATAAAAAAACTAAAGAAAAATTATGAAGGGTGATAAATAAACTTTAATTCATCTTATAATAAAAACAAAGACTTTGTCTATATCTAAAATGATACAAAAAGATACCATAAAGTAGAAGTGATCGAAGCTGAGAAGGATGCAGCGTTGTATATTATTGTTGACAGTAATTGTAAGCCCAAATATAGGTATAAAATCCGTATAAGATTGAATTTAAAGGCTCACACTTTCTTACCTTTTAGTAAATATTCTTCTCCAGTAATTAAATAAGTATCACAGACGAAAGAGGATCTGTTTGCCGTCACGTAATTGTCACCTGTCTCAAGACTTCCAGACACATCCTAAAATTATTCAATATTCCCATTTTATCACTAACTAACATGAATATCCAATCCAAAACCGTCAAAAATAACGATCAAAAGACCTGTTTTCGAGCTATTACGTTCAGTTCTATAATTTACGGTTTACAAGTTTAATTTACAAACTCCCACCTTAAATCCAAGACTCACTTTAAGTACATGTTCAAAGACTTACTTTAAATATATGCTCTATATGTACAGCGTATTTAGCGGCAGGTCGGTACGAAACCGAGGGCTGGATGACGTCACGGCTCTCAGCGGATTTCATCACCTTTGCCTTGATCACTGAAATAGTACAAAGAAGTAAACATTACGATAGGGGCATCATAATTTTTTTTAAAGAATAACTCCTGTGTTACCCAATCATGCGTTGTATAGCATGTTTCAGGTGGCTGCAGTCTTGCAGAAAAAAAAATCTGCCTTCATCTTCAACTTTCGGCCACCATTCACTCAAAAATTAATAGTGCAATTAAACATAGATTTATTCTCAGATACAAAAGCATCCAACGAGGGGAAAGTAATCAAAAACTACCGCAAAGAATGTTCCATGCTTGTTCGTTCTTATTTATGCTATGTTAACTGTTAGCTCACCAAAGTGATTGTGTCCAAGGCAGTCGAAAGATTCTCTTGTGTCTGGTCGTTTACAAACACATCCATGTTTTAGCTTTTCGAACCTAGAAACAAGTGATCCTAAGGTAAGAGACAGTTAGATAGACAGACAGACAGATGGACTCTCTTCATAACCAGCATAGCAGTTTTCTGTGTCACGCCGGCTTTACATGTTATAGATATGAAAACCAGTCAAACTTGAACGATGAAAAACTAAACTTTTCTATGCTAAATTTGCCAAAGATGGCAAAGGATGGATAGAAAGCTGTGCTACAGTTGGATGAGATTCAAGGTTGTAACAGACTTCACAAATTGACTAAATTTGCAATCTGGCCATAAGTTGAATAAGTTGCCTTTCACAAAAGCTCGAAGGACATACGTACCCTTTCTCTCCCAACGTCTCCTTATGAGCCTTCTTGGATGATAACAGTTTTGTTTCATTTTTAGATTTCAACTCGCTTGCTAAACTTGGAGCGATCTTGGGTGAATCCAATTTTATTCCATTTTTAAGTTTCAACTCCTTTGCTAAACTTGGAACCATCTCAGATGATACCAGTTTTGTTTCGATTTTAGATTTAAACTCCCTTACTAAACTGGGATATTTCTCCCGTGGTTCCAATTTTGTTTCGTTTTTAGATTTCAACTTGTTAAGTGAACTTGGAGCTTTCTTGGATGACACCAGTTTTGTTTCGTGTGTAGCTTTCAACTTGCTTGCTAAACTTGGTGCTTTCTTGGGTACTTCCAATTTTGTTACGTTTTTAGATTTTAACTTGCTAAGTGAACTTGGAGCTTTCTTGGATGATACCAGTTTTGTTTCGTGTGTAGCTTTCAACTTGCTTGCTAAACTTGGTGCTTTCTTGGGTACTTCCAATTTTGTTTCGTTTTTAGATTTCAACTCGCTTGCTGAACTTGGAGCGATCTTGGGTGATTCCAATTTTCTTTCGTTATTAGATTTAAGCTCGCCACCAAATGGAAGCTGCAGTCTGTCGGCTAAAGAACAGGTTCCCCGTGACATGAGATAGTTCGTCCTTGACCTTGGTATCCTGTCCCACTGACCGCCATACTCACACATGTTCCCGAGCCGCAACTCATCACGTACATATTTCCCTGAAAAATAATAAATACTAAAATCGATGTTGTTATATAACTCGGCCTAATTATGTCGAAAAATCATGCGTAAATTAGTAAGAAATTGTAAATAAATTATCAAAAAACTAAAGAAAAATTAAGAAGTGAGATATTTAAACCTCCATTCATCTTATAATAAAAACAAAGACTTTATCTATGTCTAAAATGATAAAATGTGTCAACATTAAGTAGAAGTGAAGCTGAGAGAGAAGGCCGCAGCGTTATTTTCCTTATATTTTCCAAATATAGGTTTAAATGTGTATTTGATAGATTTAAAAGGCTCACACTTTCTTACCTTTTAGTAAATATTCTTCTCCAGTAATTAAATAAGTATCACAGACGAAAGAGGATCTGTTTGCCGTCACGTTATTGTCACCTGCCTCAAGACTTCCAGACACATCCTAAAATTATGCAACATTCCCATTTTATCACTAACTAACGTGAATATCCAATCCAAAACCGCCAAAAATGACGATGAAGAGACCCATTTTCGAGCTATTACGGTCACTTCTTTATTTTACGGTTTACAAGTTTAATTTACAAACTCCCAACTTAAAACCAAGACTTACTTTAAGTACATGTTTATAGACTTACCTTAAATATATGTTGTATATGTACAGCGTATTTAGCGGCAGGTCGGTACGAAACCGAGGGCTGGATGACGTCACGGCTCTCAGCGGATTTCATCACCTTTGCCTTGATCACTGAAACAGCACAGAGAAGTAAACATTTCGACAGGGGGCATCATCATTTTTTTAAAAGAATAACTCCCGAGTTGCCTAATCATGCGTCGTAAGGATAGATTTTAGGTGGCTGCAGTCTTGCAGAGAAAATCTGCTTTCATCTTCAACTTTCAGCCACGGTTCACTCGAAACTTAATAGTGCAAATCAACATAATTCTATTTTCCGATACAAAAACATCCAACAAGGGGAAAATAACCAAAAACTATCGCAAAGAATTTTCCATGCTTCTTCGTTCTTATGTATGCTATATTAAAACTCACCAAAGTGGTTGTTTCCAAGGCAGTCGAATGATTCTCTTGTGTCTGGTCGTCTACAAACACATCCATGTTTTAGCTTCTCGAACCTAGAAACAAGTGATCCTAAATCAAGAGACAGTCAGATAGACAGATAGACAGACAGACAAACAGACAGACAGATGGACTCTCTTCATAAGCAGCATAGCGGTTTTCTGTGTCATGGCTTTACATGTAATAGATATGAATACCAGTCAAACTTGAACGATGAAAAACTTAACTCTTGTATGTTAAATTGGCCAAAGATGGATAGAAAGCTGTGCTACAGTTGGATGAGATTCAAGGTTGTGCCAGACTTCACAAATCGACTCAATTTGCAAACTGGCCATAGCAAATTTAAAAACTGAATAAGTTGCCTTTCACAAAAGCTCTAAGGATATACATACCCTTTCTCTCCCAACGTCTCCTTATGAGCCTTTTTGGATGATACCAGTTTTGTTTCGTTTTTAGATTTCAACTCGCTTGCTAAACTTGGAGCTTTCTTGGGTGGTTCCAATTTTGTTTCATTTTTAGATTTCAACTCGCTTGCTGAACTTGGGGCTTTCTTGGGTGAGTCCAATTTCACTTCTTTTTTAAGTTTCAACTCCTTTGCTGAACTTGGAGCGATCTTGGGTGATTCCGATTTCCTTTCGTTTTTAGATTTAAACTGGCCACCAGATGGCAGCTGCAGTCTGTCGGCTAAGGAACAACTGCCACGTGACATGAGATAGTTCGTCCTTGACCTTGGTATCTTGTCCCACTGACCGCCATACTCACACATGTTCCCGAGCCGCAACTCACCATGCACATATTCCCCTGAAAAATAGTAAATATTGCAACCGATATTGTTATAGAACTCAGCCTCACTTATGTCGAAAAATCATGCGTTAATTAGAAAGTGTTTGTAAATGAATTATCAAAAAACTAAAGAAAAATTAAGAATTGAGATAAATAAACTTTCATTCGTATTATAATAAACACAAAGACTTTATCTATATCTAAAATGATAAAATGTGTCAACATTAAGTGGAAGTGAAACTGAGAAGGACGCAGGTTGTTTTCCTTATATTATTAAGTGTTGACAGCCATTGTAAGCCAAATATTGATGTTAAAATCCGTATATGATTGAATTTAAAGGCTCACACTTTCTTACCTTTTAGTAAATATTCTTCTCCCGTAATCAAATAAGTATCACAGACGAAAGAGGATCTGTTTGTCATCACGTAATTGTCACCAGTTTCAAGATTTCCAGACAAATCCTAAAAGTAATATCAATAAATGGTGATTTTTGGAACGAGTTATTAGGTTGGAAAAGGAAAAACAGTGAAGAAAAATAGAAGTATTTCACTGGATATACAACATTCCTAATTGATCACTAAGTTACATCAATTCCCCACCCAAAACCGTAAAAAAACGAGCTGGAGACCAATTTTGGAGCTATTACGGTAATTTCTATACTTCACAGTTTACGAGTTAAAGTTACCAGCCCCAGCTCACAACAAAGATTGACTTTAAAAACATGTTTCATACGTACTGCATTTAATGACAAAAACTTACTTTAAATAAATGCTGTATATGTACAGCATATGTAGCGGGAGGTCGGTACGAAACCGAGGGTTTGATGACGTCACGGCTCTCAGCGGATTTCATCACCTTTGCCTTGATCACTGAAACAGCACAGAGAAGTAAACATTTCGACAGGGGGCATCATCATTTTTTTTTGAAGAATAACTCCCGAGTTGCCTAATCATGCGTCGTAAGGATAGATTTTAGGTGGCTGCAGTCTTGCAGAGAAAATCTGCTTTCATCTTCAACTTTCAGCCACGGTTCAATCGAAACTTAATAGTGCAAATCAACATAATTCTATTTTCCGATACAAAAACATGCAACAAGGGGAGAATAACCGAAAACTATCGCAAAGAATTTTCCATGCTTGTTCGTTCTTATGTATGCTATATCAAAACTCACCAAAGTGGTTGTTTCCGAGGCAGTCGAAGGATTCTCTTGTATCTGGTCGTCTACAAACACATCCATGTTTCAGCTTCTGGAACCTAGAAACAAGTGATCCTAAATTAAGAGACAGTCAGATAGACAGATAGACAGACAGACAAACAGACAGACAGATGAACTCTCTTCATAAGCAGCATAGCGGTTTTCTGTGTCATGGCTTTACATGTAATAGATATGAATACCAGTCAAACTTGAACGATGAAAAACTTAACTCTTGTATGTTAAATTGGCCAAAGATGGATAGAAAGCTGTGCTACAGTTGGATGAGATTCAAGGTTGTGCCAGACTTCACAAATCGACTCAATTTGCAAACTGGCCATAGCAAATTTAAAAACTGAATAAGTTGCCTTTCACAAAAGCTCTAAGGATATACATACCCTTTCTCTCCCAACGTCTCCTTATGAGCCTTTTTGGATGATACCAGTTTTGTTTCGTTTTTAGATTTCAACTCGCTTGCTAAACTTGGAGCTTTCTTGGGTGGTTCCAATTTTCTTTCATTTTTAGATTTCAACTCGCTTGCTGGACTTGGGGCTTTCTTGGGTGAGTCCAATTTCACTTCGTTTTTAAGTTTCAACTCCTTTGCTGAACTTGGAGCGATCTTGGGTGATTCCAATTTTCTTTCGTTTTTAGATTTAAACTGGCCACCAGATGGCAGCTGCAGTCTGTCGGCTAAGGAACAACTGCCACGTGACATGAGATAGTTCGTCCTTGACCTTGGTATCTTGTCCCACTGACCGCCATACTCACACATGTTCCCGAGCCGCAACTCACCACGCACATATTTCCCTGAAAAATAATAAATAGTGCAACCGATATTGTTATATAACTCAGCCTCACTTATGTCGAAAAATCATGCGCAAATTAGAAAGTGTTTGTAAATAAATTATCAAAAAACTAAAGCAAAATTAAGGATTGAGATAAATAAACTTTCATTCATATTATAATAAACACAAAGACTTTATCTATATCTAAAATGATAAAACGAGTCAACATTAATTAGAAGTGAAGCTGAGAAGGACGCATGTTGTTTTCCTTATATTATTAAGTGTTGACAGCCATTGTAAGTCAAGATATAGATGTTAAAATCCGTATATGATTGAATTTAAAGGCTCACACTTTCTTACCTTTAAGTAAGAATTCTTCTCCAGTAATCAAATAAGTATCACAGACGAAAGAGGATCTGTTTGCCGTCACGTGATTGTCACCTGTCTTAAGACTTCCAGACACATCCTGAAATTATGCAACATTCCCATTTTATCACTAACTAACATGAATATCCAATCCAAAACCGCCAAAAATGACGATGAAGAGACCCATTTTCGAGCTATTACGGTCACTTCTTTATTTTACGGTTTACAAGTTTAATTTACAAACTCCCACCTTCAAACCAAGCCTAACTTTAAGTACATGTTCATATAGACTTACCTTAAATATATGTTGTATATGTACAGCGTATTTAGCGGCAGGTCGGTACGAAACCGAGGGCTGGATGACGTCACGGCTCTCAGCGGATTTCATCACCTTTGCCTTGATCACTGAAACAGCACAGAGAAGTAAACATTACGATAGGGGGCATCATCATTTTTTTAAAAGAATAACTCCCGTGTTGCCTAATCATGCGTCGTAAGGATAGATGTTAGGTGGCTGCAGTCTTGCAGAGAAAATCTGCTTTCATCTTCAACTTTCAGCCACGGTTCACTCGAAACTTAATAGTGCAAATCAACATAATTCTATTTTCCGATACAAAAACATCCAACAAGGAGAAAATAATCAAAAACTACCACAAAGAATGTTCTATGCTTGTTCGTTCTTATGTATGCTTTGTTAACTGTAAGCTCACCAAAGTGATTGTGTCCAAGGCAGTCGAAAGATTCTCTTGTGTCTGGTCGTCTATAAACACATCCATGTTTCAGCTTCTCGAACCTAGAAACAAGTGATCCTAAGGTAAGAGACAGTCAGATAGACAGACAGAAAGACAGATGGACTCTCCTCATAACAAGCATAGCAGTTTTCTGTGTATCTCCGGCTTGACATCTCATAAACAAGAACACCAGTCAAACGATGAAAACTGAACATTTCTATGTTAAATTGGCCAAAGATGGATAGAAAGCTGCGCTATGTCAGTTGGATAAGTTTCGAGGTTGTGACCGACTTCACAAATCGACTAAAATTGCAAACTGGCCATAGCGAAAACTGAATTATGTGCCTTTCACAAGAGCTCAAATAATGTACGTACCTGATATCTTGCAACGTCTTTTCAGGAGCCAGCTTGGATGATACCATTTTTGTTTCGTTTTTAGATGCAAGGCCGCCAACTAAACTTGGAGCTTTCTTGGGTGGTTCCAATTTTGTTTCGTTTTTAGATTTCAAGTCGCTAAGTGAACTTGGAGCTTTCTTGGATGATACCAGTTTTGTTTCGTTTTGAGCTTTCAACTCGCTTAGTAAATTTGAAGCTTTCTTGGGTGAGTCCAATTTTATTTCGTTTTTAGATTTCAATTTCTTTGCTAAACTTGGAGCTATCTTGGGTGATTCCGATTTTGTTTCGTTTTTAGATTTAAAATGACCACCAGATGGCAGATGCAGTCTGTCGGCTAAGGAACAAATGCCCCGTGCCATGAGATAGTTCGTCCTTGACCTTGGTATCCTGTCCCACTGACCGCCATACTCACACATGTTCCCGAGCCGCAACTCACCACGTACATATTTCCCTGAAAATGATTAGTATAAAACTTTATATTGTAACCGAAAACAGAATCAGTTATGTCAAAACGTCATGCGCTGTAATCTCCATAGAAAGAATAATTTCTTATCATTTCTACACTTCAGGCAATGCAAAAAAAAAAAAAAAAATAATAATAATAATAATAATAACAAATAAAAAAACAATAATAATAATAATAAATAAATAAACTTTTTCACCACTAAAGATAGAATTTATTGGCCAATTCGTGCCAAAGGCAAGGACAATCAAACAGACAAAATGCATGACATTCAGCAAAATATGCTCAGTGACGCTCCATAGTTTAAATTTATATAATCAAGTATTGACAGCCCTTTTAAGCCAACACATGACTGGTCTTATAGGTCCACACTTTATTACCTTTAAGTAAATATTCTTCTCCAGTAATTAAATAAGTATCACATACGAAAGAGGATCTGTTTGCCGTCACGTAATTGTCACCAGTCTCAAGACTTCCAGACACATCCTAAAATTATTCAATGTTCCCATTTTATTACTAACTAACATGAATGACCCATCCAAAACTGCAAATAAATAAATAAATAAATAATAATGAAGAGATTCATTTTCGAGGTATTACGGTCACTTTTAAAACGAAGATTTACTTTAAGTATATGCTCAATTTACACTGCGTTTGATGACAAAAGTCTTACTTTGAATATATGTTGTATATGTACAAGGTATTTAGCGGCAGGTCGGTACAAAACCGAGGGCTGGATGACGTCACGGCTCTCAGGGGATTTCATCACCTTTGCCTTGATTACTGAAATAGCACAGAGAAGTAAACATCATGAGATGGGGCAACATCATCTCCATATCTTTTAAGAATCACACCCGAATTGCCCAATAATACACCGTATGGCAGATTTTTGACGGCTGCAGTCTTGCAGAGAAAATCTGCCTTCATCTTCAACATTCAGTCCACCGTTTACTCGAAAATTAATAGTGCATATCAAATTAATTTCATTTTTCCGAATACAAAAGTATCTCACAGGGAAAATACTACGGCAAACAATTTCCCATTCTTGTCCTCACTTATATTAACTGTATGCTCACCAAAGTGGTTGTTTCCAAGGCAGTCGAAAGATTCTCTTGTGTCTGGTCGTCTACAAACACATCCATGTTTCAGCTTCTCGAACCTAGAAACAAGTGATCCTAAGGTAAGAGATAGTCAGACAGACAGACAGACAAACAGACGGACAAACAGACAGACAGACGGGCAGACAGAAGTGCTCTTTAAGCGGCTTTCTGTGTCATTAGATATTAAGACCAGGAGGTTGTGATCAACTTAACAAATCGACTAAACCGGTCCTAGCAAAAACTAAATAAGTTGTCTTTCACAAAAGATCGGATCGAAGGCTGTACGTACCTGATATATCCCAACGTCTTCTTTGGAACAATCTCGGATGATACCAGTTTTGTTTCGTTTTTAGATTTAAACTCGCTCAGTAAACTTGGAGCTTTCTTGGGTGGTTCCAATTTTCTTTCATTTTTAGATTTCAACTCGCTTGCTAAACTAGGGGATTTCTTGGATGAGTCCAATTTTATTTCATTTTTAGGTTTCATCTTGTTTGCTGAATTTGGTACTTTCTTGTGTGAATCCAATTTTGTTTCGATTTTAGATTTAAACTGGCCACCAGATGGCAGCTGCAGTCTGTCGGCTAAGGAACAAATGCCCCGTGACATGAGATAGTTCGTCCTTGACCTTGGTATCGTGTCCCACTGACCGCCATACTCACACATGTTCCCGAGCCGCAACTCACCACGCACATATTTCCCTGAAAAATGATAAATATTGGAACTGATATTGTTACATAACACACAGTCAGTTATGTCGAAATGGCATGTGTTATAGGTGGAAAACTCGTTTAGTCTCTGTAGAAAATATTATTTTTTATCAACCTACACATTCGACAATGTCATAAAGTCTGTGGACAAAGCTTGGACTACTTAAAGAGCAAAACCAACGCATATCTTCAGGATCATTTGCCTCAGAAGGTGTCACGAACAGGGGCGGATCCAGGTTTATTTGAAGTGGGGGTCCGTGGATACGAAGCCGGACCCCCGACCCCCCTCCCCCTCTAACTCCGCCACTGACGAACTGTTGATGGCTGACTTGAATATGAAACAAGTCCGAGGGCGATATGCAAAATTGTCAAATTAAACTAAGGCTAGTCCTTCACATCGTAACAAATTCAAAAATCCACGATTTGCTATCGTCACTGTTTCATTTTTCATATTCGAAGAGTTTCAAGTTTAACGGCGCACTGGTGCTCTTGGAGAACAAAGTCCATTCACCGAAACGCGAGATCAATATCAGCCCTGATGAAGAAGTACAGTGTTTTCAGGTGTTGAAATTGTTAGTATATCGTCGTGAAGATCAGACCTCATGCAATACGACCCAGGATCTGGGCCCTAGGTGTGAGGGTAGGTCTTACTCTGCCCACCCTTTAAAGGGTTATAGACACATTCTGCACCTCTCCCTTTCATTTATTTATTTGTTTGTTTGTTTAATGTTTAATATTCCTTATTATATATTTATATCCATAGGTAAAATTATTCCAGTACATACTGGTTCGTAAGAAAAATTCCTCTTCTTTTTTTTAGTTGTTGTTTATTCAAATATTTATCTTTCTGTTTCTTTTTTTTTTTTTTTTTGTTTCCTTTTTTTAAACTGCAGTAAACTTTTTGTTCAGTACTTTTCTTCTGCACCCTCTATCCGGCTATAAATTTGACATGTTAATCTCAGATTTTGTCTGACGGATTGGTCCCGCCACGGAAGAACAGAGAGTGGTATTCATTTGTAATTTATTGGCTCAGCACTTGGCGTGATGGAAGCGTGATGAGATCGAATTTTTTGAGAGATAACTTTGTTGTTTGTGTGACCTGAAGAAATGCATGTTCAGAATACTGCACCGCGTGACACTGGTCAGTTGAAATGTTTGTGTCCAGTTTACCAATGGACCTCTGTGTAACCGCGAAGCGACGTTTTGAAAGGACACCTCTTTCTCCCCCCCCCTCCCCCTCTCTCTCTCTCTCTCTCTCTCCAGACCCTATAAAAGATGTTTGTAAACGGAGTACCCTAAACCTGTCTTGTAATATTTAGGGTCTGCTTCAATGACCCTTCTTTGAAAATAAAGAATTGTTTTCTGATTATCCTTTTAAGAGGTGTTAGAAGATTTAACGAAGTTAAGAAACAATTATGTTTAAAATAAAAGTAACCTTACGGCGGGATGTAAACAGTGCCTCGCACCTTGTGGTCCTTTGATAATACTATGCCTTTTTATTTTATTTATAAATCGCCGACCCCAGTGTTCCTAAAATTGGCCTCGTGGTGGTCATTCCGGTCGCTGTGGTCAACCATTTCCGGAACGTTAAATCCAAATATAGTCATATATATCATGATGATTTTCAGATACAAGATCTAACCGTTTTTGATGAATTTCTATTATTCTTTTTTTTTTAATTCATTTATTTTCCAGTGCCTCGTTAGCGTCACAGCTGTTAAACTCTCTTAATAAAAAACTAAATGAAAAATCAAAAAGTGAGATTAATCGACTTTCATTTCAAATTAAATTTTTCACCTTTTTTAAAATGAGGAAATCTTTTAGCATCTTAGGGAAGTCAAGATGACGGGACGCTGCATTGTTTAGGGGAGAGCGGGGCTAGTTGAACCCTGGGATAAGTCCCCCCCACCCCACCCCCACCCCACCCCCATCAAATTATGACAAAGTAACATGGGGTAAAAGTATTGATCACATCATTTTGTAAAGTGGCCCTATCCAATAGTGCTAAGAAAGCGTCGGCAGTGAGTCCAAATGAAATAATTTAGCATCTTAAAGTAACTTTATTAAAAAGACTTGATGGGGGGCCAACTTACCCCGGGGTCCAACTAGCCCCGGTCTCCCCTACCTTATATCATTAAGTGTTGACAGCCATACTAAGCCCAGATATAAATGATAAAAATGCATATATGACTGATATTAAAGGTTCACACTTTCTTACCTTTAAGTAAATATTCTTCTCCCGTAATTAAATAGGTATCACAGACGAAAGAGGATCTGTTTGCCGTCACGTAATTGTCACCTGTCTTAAGACTTCCAGACACATCCTAAAATTAAGGGCAATAAATGTTTATTTTCGAACAAGTAACTACATATCATGTGGACATATATAGATTGCAAAGAAAATGAAAAGTATTTCCTGGAAAATTTTCAACATCACCCCTTTTTCACTAAATACCGTACCCAAAACCATAAGAAAATTACGATCTAGAGACCCATTTTTGAGCTATTCATTTCGATATATAACCGTTTGCGAATGAGATGCAACAGCCCTCGCCTTAACTGGTCGACTTATGTCATTAAATTCTTTTGACGAAGACTTTTATTAAATATGTTCCATGTTATGTATGGCGTTTTATGCCAAAGACTTACTTTGAATATATGTTGTATATGTACGGCGTATTTAGCGGCAGGTCTGTACGAAACCGAGGGCTTGATGACGTCACGACTCTCAGCGGATTTCATCACCTTTGCCTTGATCACTGAAATAGCACAGAGAATTAAACATTACGATAGGGGGCATCATCAGCTCTTTACCTTTCAGAGTAACTCCCGTACTGCCAAATTATACGTCACTTATATAAGATGGCTGTAGTTTTCTATATGTAGTTAATAGTTAATATAATTAATATAGCAGTCATTCTTTGCTAGTGGTGCACTGCAGGGGGGCCATAACAAGAATGTTATTTAAATTTAGATAGCCAACCAAATTCTCATGACATCGTTGTGTATGTTTCAATAACAAATCAAAGAAGCTGCATGAGCAAGGAGGATGCTGTTATAAAAGCAAAATAAGAGAAAAAGCAGAAAATATATCGTCTTTTTTTGTGGAATTTCGACCCTACCTCTATTTAGGAACAGTTTGTTTAGGGTTTGAATGAATTATTGAAGCAGGGAATACACCTACTGCAAGAAGATATAATAAACAGAATGTGCAAATGGTTATTTAAATAAAAATTTATTTGAAGTGACTGAAAAATGATCACAAAATTAGCTTAACTTACGATACATGCGGTGTCCCACCCCGATGAAAATTTCATCTAATCCTATCTTTCCGTATTAAAACTGTTCAATCGTCCAAAGTAGTATGTCGGTTAGTTTGTGTCACGAAATCCATGATAATATCAGTTTTCTTAAGAATTTCACATTTATTGCTCAGCAAGGTCGATTTTTCTTCACCGCGTCCCAATATAACGTTCGCAACGCTGAAACTTCAGAGATCGATTCTTATCAGACGACTTAAAATGCCGCGTGAAAATTATACATCGATAGCGATCTTCTTCCATACTCACTAACTGATGACGTCTTACACAAGAATGGCTTCTTTTGCACACTAAAAAAACCAGCTCAAACTGGCGGGTGACCCATTCTGATAACATGTCACGCAATGACGCTGTCGAGATAGGATGCAGGGCACAGGTGTAATTCCCTCGATTTAACCGTCACAGGATTGTTTATTGGGATCTTCTTTGTATGAAGGTGAGAAATAATGAGTTTCGTTTCATTTTTCTTCAATTGTTTCAACATATTTGTGTACCGATTGATTTTTACCATTCTATAAGTAGGGTGACTTCGTCTGAACATTCGTTTTGCGTCTGTGTCACATGGGGGACTAAAGGTCACATTGAACATGGTGACGCGGTGATACCGTATTCATGTTCTCTTGTTCTCGAAAACTCAATCATCGAAATTGAATTACTTTTTTTTAGTTTTGTCTTAAATTAAGCTGCTACACTGTTTTCCGTGCGTTTAAAATTTAACCGTCTGTAAAAACAGCAATAATGGATTACTAGCAACACTTACGTTACGCAATGAAGCACCGAAAATGGGTGAAGAAAATGTGTCTCAGTAATATGCGTGTTTGCCACTCATAATGCACTGTACTTTGTTTGAATAAGCAATAAACTATTTGTGACCTTAGGTTATCCATTGTTCGTTATCAGAGTTAACAGATTCTTTGTGTGATATTTTTTCAGAATCCCAAGAGTGGATGCCTTAGTGAGCACAGAACAGATATCACCATTGGTCCACATATGTCAGGAAGAATGTTATAATTATGAACTTTGTGTTACACTGAACTTCATTTTGTTAAATTTTGTATTTAACTGAACGTTATTGTGTTAAAATAATAATAAAAAAATTATAATTCAGATAAAAAACTACAATCTGGAACATTCTTTAGATCAACTTTGTTCAGTGTGTGTCCCATGTGAAAGAGTTACAGTAAATAAAATATGTGCATTATTCCTCTGTGTTTGTCAATTCCATTTTAAAAGCATGTGAAAGTGGTGTGCCCCTCATGATTGAAGTGTGTATGGATAATAGCAAAATTATTGTTATTATTTACATGATTATAAAAAGTTTTTGTACCCGCGTCAATAACGTAACCGTGAACCCCATATTCACCATTTTTATTAATTATGAAATGTGGATTAAATTCTTCAAACCCAGTTTTGAAGCATTGAGACAACACCCCCTTATGATTTAAACTAAAACTGAAAACATTCCATTAGACTTTCATTAGTTTGTGCAAAATATATTGCCCAGGGTAACGCGTCTTGGATTTGGTGGGTATAGCTGTTCAACTCTCCTGTGTGCCCTAAAAAGGGCAGCTGCTGTTTCCCTTTTTATGAAATGATAAACTGTGATGGTGTAGCTATCACATCGCAAAATTACAGCTTCCCAGAGAAAGTTTGAAATTTTCGGTCAAATTCAACTTTTTGTAACCACTAGCAAAGAATGACAGATAGATATTATAGATATAATTAACCTTCAACCTTTCAGCCGACTTTTCAGTCGAAATTTTCTGTTACGACCAAAATTTTATTTTCCGAAGACAAAAGCATCCGACTATAGAAGAATTTTCTAATACAATGAATGTTACTGGTCAGAAATGAGTGGCTTTTAAGTCTATACATTGCTTCTGCCAGGCTCTAGGATTCAGTTGTCCTAGCCATTTGTTTAAAAAATCAGATATTGTATTTTACAAGTAATTCTTTCTTTCTACTCCCTTGATACATTTTGTCTTATAGCCGTTCCTTAACACACTAAGTCCAGAAAACGTTTTAAATAGATCATAAAACACGAAAACCCCATGGCCAGTGTCTAAGATGGCCAAGTCAAAGTTATACCGAGTAAAGTTAACCGTACAACTGCGAGCTGCATTTTCCATTCTTGCTCTTACTTATATTAAGTGTATACTCACCAAAATGGTTGTGTCCAAGACAGTCGAATGATTTTCTTGTATCTGGTCGTCTACAAACACATCCATGTTTCAGCTTCTGGAACCTGGAAACAAGTGATCTTAAATTAAGAGACAAATAAACCAATAAACTATCCTCACAAGCCCAGCGTTCTCTATTAATCCCAGTCTGAAAGAGTGACACCTCAATAGCCTGCTGGGGTTTTTACATACGATAAAAGAGTCTCCTCAACGGAGCAGCTCGTTACCCCCCCCCCCCCCAATCCCTCCCCCACCACCCTACCGCCTCCATGGTGCAATTTTTATTATATAGTTGCTGGAAATAATAGATTATTACAAACTTTTGAAAAGATGACAGATTTCTTGGAATAAACGACCATTCTCCATGCAAAACAATTAATAACAAGTCCATTTCAACATACAAACTTCGTTCATGGTCCTACGTGTTATCCTCCTTCATTTAACAAATCAACATATACTGTACTCATAGAAACAAATACAATTAACTAAATCATCAACAACATTAACATTATTATTATTATTATTGTTGTTGTTGTTATTATTATAATTTGCCTCGATGAAAAACAGATGTACTAATGGTCCCATGATAGGTTTTTTATGAGTCAATCAGCGTTGCACTTCAAGGAGATGCTGTTTTGTGTTTAAGTCATCCAAATTAATTCGCGTAAGAAAGTAAACTATATAGCTAGTCATTGACCGCCGTTATTGAAGGCACGAAACAAAGATTATAACACGCAACAAAGTGTTGACTTATACTCTGATTTAGATTGCCAGTAATGAGGAATTCACCTCAGTCAGTGATCATATTTATGTTGATATGTTCACTGATTTGACCGACTGTCCAGGAAATGATTAGCCCTAAGGACAGTAATTAGTACACTGGCCGATGCATAATTGATATATAGTAATGAAAACGTCATAGCTATCGAGTGATGAACATCGCTGATAAAATTCTTCACTGAATTAATTTTAAGAACTTAATTTTTCATTTTTCGCATGTGCGCGCGTCTCATAGCGTAGGGTTTGCAAAATAATCAAATTAGAAAAACCTATGAATTAAAAGCTCCCCCCCCCCAAAAAAAAAAAATCTTGAAGATATTTGGTCACACTGCTCTACGAAAAAAAAGGGTGTAGAAGGGACGACAGGTTAACGTCCCCTCTGATATGAGGTCAAGATAATCCAGCTATGTGGTGGGTAATTATTTCAAACTATCATGAATGACTCGTGCTCGTTAGCCCTTGCCTCCTCATCCTAGGTCCCATTCAGAATAAGGGACTAACTAGTCCGAAGGTCAAATATGTCCGGCCCACTTGAATACTTCCCCATGGGATATCTATTCAGTGTCTGTTAGCGGATTAGACGGCAAGCTTTGTAGTGGGTCGCCATTTTGATCCTCGTACTAGGTAGTCCCCTGTTCTGAATGGCACCACTGGAATCCTGAACACGCCAAGTATCCTAGGCGGGTTAAGGTGGACCTTTAGCCCACAGTCACACTGTCTGGTGTTGTGTTTTTTATTTTTGTCTTTTAATTCTATGACAGAATGCTACAAATAAGAGAAGCAGTACCCGAAATAAATATATCATTAACCTGTATATTATTATATTATTATTATTACCCCGAGGTTCCTGTTGGCTGGATATCTGCTGGTTAAGAAAATTAAGAAAGCCTGGAAATGTCCAATACCCTGTCTAAGATTGAAAAATAAAGAAAGCAATATTTATGTTCTCGACTATTAACTATTAACTGTTATATACAGTACTTGCATTTCCAGTTTAAAATAAAAAAGGGGTTTATCATTTTTCAATGCAGATACGAACAGACATAAACTACCTCTTTCGTGTTGCTTCAAAAAATAAAAGGCTAATGGTATTTTATATTACACTCCTTTTTGAAATGAGTTTTACTTAGCCTTCTATTAGTGGATTCCTGTTCTGTGCTGTTTGCTTAATACGAGTACATATGCACAAGTGTAGAAAAGGAAACTCACGACTAAAATTCTACATTTTGTTTTTAGAAAATACACAGGGAGGGCGAGAGAGAGAAGGGGAGAGACTGCATTACTGGTATACATATACCTTTGACACAAATGTCCATTTAATCTATATTTTATACGAATGTCCATTTAATTTATATTTTATACGAATTAATTCATACTTAAAAGAGGATGTACAAATATTTGCTGAAGTCCGCAGTGCTCAAATAATCTTTTCGTAGGGACAAAATTTCCATGGAAATAAATATTGTGGGGGACTCTAAGTAAGAGAGGGACAGAGAGTAACAGAAAAGACTGTGTGTGTTAGTTTGTGCGTGTGCGCTCGAGAGAAAATGTTGCAGTATGGAGTGCACTACTTTACAAATGGACCCGACGATACAATGACATTTTTGTATATAACTTCGATCGTTAACTGACTTTTCAAATCTCTACATTTATAAGCTGTTACAAAGACTTGAATTAAATAGTATTTAGTCCAGTTAGGTTCTCTCTTGTTTTCTGTCCTATAAATCGATTATAATGATTAACGTATCAATCAATACTATCGCTCACTCTCTCCGCACGTTGTTGTAATAAGTCACCACACCAAACAAGGGGCGTGTTCTTCAAAAAGATTGACAATCGTGATAAGACCATCCACTCTTATTTGTAAGCCCTTTAATAATCGCACCCCGGAAGACATATCAATGAAGCAGTAGAAATATAACCAAACTTTTGTCCCTTACGGTCAAAGGAACCATCATGATTGAAGTAATTATTATCACGTTAGATAAGTGGTGCAACGATGGAGTAAAGATATCCTCCACAGTTCACGGCTAACAAGACGTCCCCACATATCAGTGAAAGACTTATCATTGTATAGCATCTACTATAAGTGGACATCGTGTCATAATTAAGAGAGGGAGATCACCATGACGGAATAGGAAACACTTTGTGAAGTATGCTAGATAGTTCTACGTCATCGTTATCATCTGTTGTAGTCGTCTAAAGTATAAGTCAACTGTTGTGTCAAGTTAGTGAAGTACATAGCGTCTCTGTGTTCTTACTTCGGGGTAATGAAAGTCTTAATTTCGTCATTGTGCCCCTCATAATATGTTTAATCTAGGATAGGAGATAAAATCAATATTCTGGGTCCTACGTTTAATGATCCAGGTAGAATAGTGAACATCCTTCAGCAAAGACATCAAAAACATGAATTAGTTCATTTCTCAGTCTGATGAAGATTTAGTAGCCACAGTCAATGTTTTCATCGGCGATGAAAGCATAAAGACAGGATATCTAAAAATTGCTCTTCACAAACTGAAATTTGGTGGTTTACCACTGACGGTTAACCACAACGCGCAATTACAAATCAGCCAAAGTTCAGGAATTCTTCCCTAATAACAGTCTGTTGTGTCGCGCACAGATAAAACGAACCTAATCGAACAGAAAAGCGATGATATATACCGCAAATGACCCAAACCAAGTTATTTTTAAAACTTGACATTCTCAATTTAAACGTGGAAATTCCAGCTACATCACTTAAAGTTAAAAATATTTTCTATTGACAATATGTCAGAATATTAGTGTGGTAAGTGTCGTTTATACACCCTGTAACTACACATATATGTTTCAGAAAAGACAGGGAGGCGCTTGTTGCCGTGCTTTATCACATCTTTATCAACCATTCGCTTCCTATAAACATACATTGTGTTTATATATACACATTCATACACCCTATTTCTCCCAGCGCCTTCTTAGGAAACCTGTATTTATGAAACTTTTCACAGCTGGATAAAAAGTTCTTCATTGCGTTATTGTAACAGACATAAGCCTAGGTTTGAAAAAACTCTGAACATTTATCATGTTACCCAACACCTATGCGGCCGGGGGACGGGGACGGCCTTAGAACTGAATTAAAAAACGCGGAATTCCGCGGAAAAAAGTTATCACTGTTGTAAGCATTGTCCATTGTTGCTGTCGCAAGAAGCGCACTGTATGAAAACAGAACGGTTAAATGAAGCACCAGAAACCAGCTAATTCTTATGTTTCATAGACATAATAATGTATATCTAACTGTTTACGGTAATCACTCTGCCGATTACTTCTTGTATTTGTATTTGATCATGCCGGGATGTAGGGTGATTGTCAATAAACTTCTGTATCTGTATCGTACGCGTTTTACTGTTACATTTTCAAACAAGAGGCAATAACCACATTTTAAAGTGAGAGGGTGTAGTTTGTATCATCTCGTGTCGTGAGCTCATCACCCCGACTCCAAAGCTCAGCACAATCCACGATATCTCATCTTACGTTGTAAAATTACTTGAAGCTGGAGAGGGGGGGTGAGGACGTGTCCCCTGCCCCCCCCCCCCCCCCCCCCCACAAATGTACTGAGTCTGTACTAGGAGCGGGGAAGGGGGGTGAGGACGTGCTCCCTGTCCCCCCCCCCCCTACTGTACTGAGGCTGTACTGGGAGCCTGCATTGTTCGCAGGCAACAAAGGGCGTCCATTCACAGCACCCAGTCTACTGATTCCTATCTCTCACTCACCACCTGATAACGTGGCCTCACCAGTACATCAACGCCAGCATTGTTCCCTCCAGCATATGAACGCTGAAGGATTTCACCTAGCGTTGTACTCACTGGAGTAAAGTCTGTGCAGTTGCCTTTGTTAACAGCTCGAGATGTGCTTTTGTAGCATCCATGGTGAAGAATTTTAAAACGCGTGCCCCCCCCCCCCCCCCCCACACACACGCGCGCGCGGTGTGTGAAAAAGCGAAAACTCAATTTTTTAATGTGAAGCTACTTCCGCGTACATCCTTTAAGGCTTGCGGTGTCAAAATATACAAATTATAGTCCCAGTAATTAATTCTATTGTTAATGCAGTTTT
Organism: Lingula anatina; assembly: GCF_051362555.1. Taxonomy (NCBI): domain Eukaryota; kingdom Metazoa; phylum Brachiopoda; class Lingulata; order Lingulida; family Lingulidae; genus Lingula; species Lingula anatina. The sequence goes on along the minus strand of NC_141774.1, from coordinate 796,780 downwards.
AGTACCTAGTTATAGAAGGTATTGTTTGGTCATAGCCCGTGTAAAATATCAAGTACTGTCTCTTCAAGACGAAGATATATATCATTAGCTTTAATTTTTTTAAATCCATGACTGGATTTGAAAAGCAAAAAAAAAAAAAAAGGTTTTTTCAATAATTATACTAAGCTAAAATAATTGCGCCTCGATATTTTTACTGTCTATTTATTTGTTGACTTTATTCATCTTATTCCGTTCGTTTTACCCGTGATACCGTTTAGTCTACGGAACATTTTATATGGAATTTAGACAATAATTTATTATTATTATTATTATTATTATTATTATTATATCGTTTTGGCTTAGCTTAGACCGCTTACCCAACTGCGTTAATAAGACACTGATGTTGTTCTAAAAATGGTGTTTTACAACCTGAATATAGCTGACAGACATGACCTGCCTGCTGTCTCCCCTGACAGGTGACCACAGTGTCAACACTGTCATATTCCACCTCGTTTGCTTTCTTAAACCACCGAAATAAAATCTTTACTACCCATTAGACCTTCTGTGGAACGCAACTAACTATATAGGACAGGGAATTCTGAATTTCTAAAGACCGATTTAAGACTGCAACTACTACTATATCTGTCAGACTGCTGTGTGATAACATCCCGGTCACCGCAATCGTCAACAACAAAGTCAATATCGCGCAACTGAACGGGAGTTAAACAACGAAATTTGGAATATAAAGCTTGGCAAGAGTTTGGGTAGATGATCACTTCTATAATGCGTACTCAAACACAATCAAAGTCAAGTAAAAATGTACGAAATGAGTACGTACCAATTTCCGTAACTCGTCCTTCTTCTGTCATAATACGTGGCCTCGGCACAGCGCAGTAATAAGACTCCCGCTAGCATCAGTAGTAGGACCCCGAGGCCGGCGTCCCACCTCATGGCTGCAGGCTCCTACCTCTCCACAGTGCTAAGACAGGACGGTTCCTCCATGCCGCGTGCTCTCCCAGACCCTCTTCCAGAGCGTATGTGAGGGAACAGAGAACACAGGGTGCGTGCTTGAATTACTACCACCTCTGCTAATGTGTTCGTGCATGCGTGAGAGACGCTGAGGGTGTCCCCAGTGAGGCTATAGAGGGTAGGTGTCATGACTGAGGACTCTGTGATGTCCCCAGTGAGGCTACAGAAGGTAGGTGTCGTGACTGAGGACTCTGTGGTGTCCCCAGTGAGGCTACAGAAGGTAGGTGTCGTGACTGAGGACTCTGTGATGTCCCCAGTGAGGCTACAGAAGGTAGGTGTCGTGACTGAGGACTCTGTGATGTCCCCAGTTAGGCTACAGAAGGTAGGTGTCGTGACTGAGGACTCTGTGGTGTCCCCAGTGAGGCTACAGAAGGTAGGTGTCGTGACTGAGGACTCTGTGTGTGATGTCCCCAGTGAGGCTACAGAAGGTAGGTGTCGTGACTGAGTCTCTGTGATGTCCCCAGTGAGGCTACAGAAGGTGGGTGACGTGACTGAGGACTCTGTGATGTCCCCAGTGAGGCTACAGAAGGTAGGTGTCGTATCTTGTGGCTCTTTGATCAACTCCGTGCCTCGCTGCACGCTGAACATTGTCGGTACAGTCGACAGAGTAGCACATCGCCATTTCTATGCTCTTGTTCAATAACATGTATGTGTTTGGAGTCATGTGTTTCACGTCGACCAGAGGTAGTAACCGTAAACAAAGATATTGCTGTCAGGTATTGGTTCGTTGTCAGTCACTGTAATACACACATCTCATGAACCCAGAAACTTATTTAAAGAAACCACGATAGTCTGCTGGGGGAAAAAAAGAGATGCGCTGAAACATGATGTAAGAGGACGCGACTTAGCGGGTTTTGGCTTTTCGATAACCGTGGAATAATGTCAGGAAGCACATTGTAACAAATTATTTTACATTTATTTATATTTGAACAGAGATTCAGGAAATTAAAAAAAAAAGACATTAAGAGATTTAATTCAGATTTAAATAAAGCATGTACACTTAATGGATTAAATACACACTATCAAAGCATTAAATCACTTAATTAAAACATGTCCACTTAAGACGTAATTAGCCTGGGATGTCAATTAAAGCTAACAATGCACCTTGACACCCAGGTGCAAGGACTAGGTAAGGTTTTAATTAAAATTCCATTACCCAGGTGTACTGATCAACATGCCACCTACAGGGATATCACCTGTACAGGTGAAAGTCACGTGGTATAGTTAAAGTGCCGCCAGCATAGCATCATATCTAACGCTGGTGTAACAAAACTGAGGGTCCGTGTGACAGAAAGTCCGCCCTCCATATAGTTATTATGGTTAGGATTAGTCTGACCTAAGTAGGTCAAAATCTAGGGCAAGGATCACCTGTACAAATGAATGGGTAGCGGCCTCTTTGTCATAGGTACTCTCTGTCACGTTACACCGGCGCATGTTTCTATTTAACATCTATTGCTATTCTTATAAAATTGTATTATTAAAGCGTGTTTATGCTGATCTTCTTGAAAGAATTTAGATTGGATAAGGTGTATGCATGTGGAGTGAACTATTTATAGAGTTGGTTTGCCTTTTTTTCATGATACTATGTGAGACGATTTCACACTGCCCTTGAGACTAAAAATGAATTTAGACAAAAAAGTGACCCCCCTTAGTAAAGAACTATTGTACCAACGTTTAGTTGATAGTTTTAGAGCGCAATTTATTCTATTTAAACATGCCAACACCACAGAAATATAAGGAATACATTAATAAATTCATACTGACGTCGCAAAAATTGGCCTCAGAAATAGGGAAGTACTCAGACACTAATATACAATTAAAAACATGTAGCTATGTAATTATAAAGACACTGAAGACAAATTTTACGTAAATGGATGACAAACCTTCGTATGGGATACATATATATTATACAATAAATACTTGTCAACAACTTATAGAAATAAAATATATTCTATTTGACCACAAAAACGACAGTTACAGCAAATTATTTTGAAATCTGTGCCTGCCATCGGACCACGTGACGTCCACACTTATCAAATTGTTATCATTGAACAATGTCTCGCAATAAAATAATTTAGGAAAATTCTTTAAGTGTACAGTTAAACTAAATGAATGTCATTTTGACTTATTATTATTATTGTTTTTGTTAAGTTTTTTTAAACAATTTTGTTTCACATTGTATATCATTCTGATGAGCCATTAAAAATTGAAAAAATAAATCAATTTTTGTTAAATAAATTACTCGTGTGCCAAGTCGTCAGAACATTTCAAGACTTGTTTATCATTGTAACTTTTTTCAAATATATTCTTTCATGAATGGCGATCCAGTTTAAGTCTTTTAATACATATAGTTTCAAAGAGGGACGGTTTGTGCCTCCGTTTCTCATCTATCTTAAATTTATCTTTATTTCTTGTTTCTACTAGGGAAGTTTTATAATGGATGAGGGTGACATATTTCATCTATTCCCCATCTTATCCATTACATCCCACCTAAGGGAAAATTACACAGAAATGGGTGGCGTCAATACGTCCCTCGTACACAGCGCTGTGCTTATAGTGACATCTATACGCAGAGTTATAAACTAATTTCCCAAACACAATGCTTCTCTGAAAATATCAACAAACACAATGTTATTTCGTTACAAAATGTAAACTTATAAATCGAACATAAAGACCCGTTGTGTGTGTGTGCATAAAGTACATTAATAAATAATAAATACAACAAACAATCAAAGAAACAAAAACTGCTCGAAGTTTTCCGGGAGTTACAGTATGTTTCATTTATATTGATTTCATCTGCAACTAGTTTTAGTTTTTTTAAAATTAAAATGATGAATATTTCAAACCACCAGAAAGTTTTTTTTTTTTTTTTTTTTGAAGTGCGTCTAAGAAATTAATACTCATAGTAGATAAGCTACAGGTTTTCTGCAAAAATTCTAAGCCACTGTCAGCCACAGCCTGGTTATCAATTATAATGAATTCAAAACGGACGTGGATGCCGGCCAAAAATAATAAGGCTGGGCTCCATACCTAGATCGATCTAACAGCATCGATCCATCTCCAAGGGGTTTCTCGATCCTTGATTTTCATGATTGCCACAACGCTGTCAGATGTATCTACCCGACCTTTTTCTTTTTTTTTTCTCCCACTGTCTTTCTCACTGTAGGCTATTTATTTAGTGAACAAGCGTTTGGTCTCATTCACAAGAGGTGACTAACAGATCCGCGGGTCAGATATGGTCGACCCACTTGAATGCTTGTTGCGTAATCCTTGCAAGAAATCTACTGTCTCTAATTCTGAATTAAGCGGCAAGCTCTTTCCTTTAGTGGGTCGCCATATTTGATCTGCGGATCAGTTAGTCCTCTGTTCTGAATACGCTACTTTACTCTCAGGGTGGGCTCCCGCAGCTTTGAAATAAATAATAACACAGTTACTAGTAGACACCACTAATAGTGACGTGGAGACCGTGATTGGACAGACGCCGAGCAGGATGCGCTCTCTTGCCGTTTTGGTTCTTGTGACTTGTATTACATGTATGTTCCTGACGACAGCTAAAGCTGGTGAAGTGGACTGTTTGGAGTGCAAAAATGGGAAACTAAGTAAGTTTTTTATGCTCTTGATTTTGTTGCCTAACGTTAACCATCTGTAAATGAAAATGAACTTTTTCATACGCAAATAGCTATTCGACAATTGCCTGGCTTATGTAAGCAAAAATGAAACGATTTAAAATCAAATCATTGTCGGTTTCAAGTCACTTCTGTTTTGTATTCTGGTATGGATATTTAGCACAGTTATCTCGTGTAATGATCACTCCTCTATACCTTTTACAGGAATGTTTACAAATTACAATTGTTTACAGAGGAAATACGAAGACCTCAGTGCGTTAACATCATAAATCCATGTGACGAGACGATCTTCCCTTGTACAATGGGATACGACTGCATGTAATGTTAAGTCTCAATCTTCGTCGGTTAGACTTAACGTGAAAATAATGTCACGTTAGATAACGCGCCGGTTCTTGGGCCTTAGTGTTGTGCGCCCAGCTGATCCAGTAAAACCAACAAGATTCTCATTTGATGCAAGTGGAAATTTAATACTGTCTTTTGGAAAATATACAGAAGTTTCTTCTACATAGTAACTGTCAGTCCAAAATGTATAATGATATCGCCAGAGCCAAAATACGATATGATTTCACCTTAAAACAGGGCAGCCTTTATAGATCATTCAGGAATTTTAATAACCAGGAAGAAATAACACTTGACTGAGCGCAGTCCTTTTGTCTCAGGCTTTGCCCCAACTCAGTCACCGTGTTTCCTGGATCACCATTATCCGCCCTAGCCTTCAAAGGCATTTCTAAATTTTATCTCGTGCCATGTGCCCCGGTCACGATCATTCCCGAATGTCTATTGACTGCCCCCTGCTAAGCTTATCTTAGGATATGAATATTATTTTAATTAATTATTTATATCAATCATAAAATACCCAAAGTGGTATTTTACACCACTATATTACCCACCGGTTGAAATGCTTGCATTTCAACTATGAGGAATTAAAATAATATGCTAATGTCCATTTTTTTAAAATCTATCCTATTAAGTACCCATCTTACCAAATGTTAACATGAAATACAATTAGATTTTCTTACCATAACACCCAATATTATCATAATATTATTATATTAAGGTTATATGAACATAAAACATCAGCAAATGACATCATAGAGTGTACGTGATAGCTTCTTATTTATCGCATGATGTACATAATAATACGTTTAGATAAGTATACACCTTAACCTTAAGTAATAAACATAGAACCATATATAAAATGTATTAAAGTAACAAACAGTTGTATACCCTTGAATTGTAGTAATACTAATTCAATACTAAGATATATGCACCAATAGTGCATCTCCGTTTCGTGATCATATCATCAATGAAACTTTCACTGTTAATTGACAAATTACTGCACGGTATTACCTTATACCAATCAAAATCTCAAAAGGTAAACCCCCTGCCTAAACCAGACCCTTACGTCGCGTGTTGTTCCATCAGCATATGCAACGGAGGTGCAGGAAGCGACTCGTTCAACGCTAGTTGTTCTTGGGCCTTCAGCGCCTGCGCTTCAGGTCCTTGAACCGTCAGCGTATCCGAGGTTGCTTTTAGCTCCACCGGGATATAAGTGATGGTCTCACAGTCGTTAGTACTATTGGCTGTTACCGTACGCTGATGAGCAGGGCTGTCCGGTGCTGAAATATGACTTAACTCAAGATCAGTTGACATGGGTTCATATAAAGCGTTATCACATTCCTCATTAGGTCCACTAGACCTTTCTAATTTCCTTTTATTGACGTGATGGCGTTTTTTAATTATTTCCCGCCAATTACATCGCCGATACCCACATATTACCATCAGAATCACCCCAATCACAAGGAGGGAACCAGTGGTTGTTCCAATTACTAATTGTCGTCTAAATTTGTTAGCAAAAAATATAGAAAAGAGATTCGGTTCATCGCTGATCGGAGATAGCAATATACGTTTAACTGGTTGTAAAGGTGTTAATTCGTCAGGTTTCATGACGTGCAAAGCTACGCTAGCCGGAATAATATTTTGTACCTGCAAAGGTTTTATATCATTTACCATGAGTGCCTTAACGCTTACTTTGCCCATCCGTTGTTTTAAACCCGGTAATGTGAAGTTGGTGGCCGTTATGGAACAGCCGTCACTTACATGTATCAGGTAAACCCCTGGCCATAGGGTATGTGACACAGCAGGTGACCGTGGACACCGTGTATATATTGTTTCCCCCGAAGTGGTAAGCGCGTAATCCCCTAACGCTAACTCTACTGCCTGCGACTGTACATACCTAGTTAATTCTATTTCACATGCTTGCCTATGTTTCACCTGCCCGGTGATTAAGGCCCTGGAGCATAATTCTATTGAGCTGTTCCTAACACTGTAAGTGATCTGTCATACTAATAACGGGTTGTGTACTTTTTACTAATCTACATGTAGGTCTACCAGTCATCGAACATAATTTCTTAAACACAGAGTAATAAAGCAGAGGGGTAGGCCTACTAGCGCCCGTGTCAACTATAATGCTAAACAAGGTTCCCCATTTAAAGATACTCTAACCCCTATACATGCCTTCTTACGCCTCTCTGCTTGAACTAGTTACAATGGTCAATAGGTTACTGTTTCTTACGTAAAGCTTTGAGTTGGTAACATTCTGCCTTTACATGGCCTACTTTACCACAATGAAAACATTTTATCTGTCCGTCTGCCGTCCATCCCTTACTGTCCTTAGACGATTGAGGCGGTTTGCGTGGGTGCTGTCTTGTGTTGGATGACGTCATCGGTGGTTCGCGTTGAGCTGCGCTTTTCAACGCAGATAAGATCGACTCTTTTAGTTCGGTAGCCCATCGTGGTACTTGGTCCACAGGTTGTGTCGCCCCGATTTCCATTGGCTCCTCTATGCGGCGTTGAGTGTTGCTATTTCGGTCTCCGTAGACGGTTTGAAATAGGAGATCACCCACCTCTTCATTGTCCACGTATCTCATAGCTTCTTGCAACGTTGACGGTCGTCCCTTCCGTATCATGTCCCTAGCGAGGCGAATCTCATGCAGGCCCCGCGTATAAGCTTTAATTAACAGGCGTTCCGCTTCCTCGGATCGCGGAAGTGGGTATGCTTTCCGCGCCACGTCTCTGAAGCGGCGATTATAGGACGCCGTGTTCTCAAATTGTGATTGTTTTATTCGTTCCAATTCGGCTCGAATGCAACTGGTTTCATCGGCGGAAAGAAAGACCCGTCGAATATGGTTTCGTAACACCGTCCAGTCCGTTCCAAAATACTCTGGCTGTTGATTTAAGAAATAATCTATCTCACCTGCCATTGACCCTTGTGCCGTCTGCAGTGCCAGTTTAATTGTGGCGTGTTCAATTTCCTCCGTCCGGGGAATTGTTCGTTCAATTTGGTCAATCCAGTCTCTCGTGTCGTCCGGAATGGACCCATCACAGGGTTTAATAGCCCTGCACAGTACGTCCAATTTTGTCTGGTGCTCACCCTCTATTTTCATGCGTTCCATCCTCGCATTTCGAGCATCTTCCGCTCGCCATCTTTCCTGCATTAAATTTCTCCACTGTCCATCTTCCTGGTGCGCCTGCACCGTTGTTTCTGCCAAAGCTGCAACTCCGGCGGACAGCTGCTGAAGAGAATCTGGATTCATTTCGTTAGATCGCTAAAAATTAAGTCCTGAAAAGAGCTCGCCAATTGTTAAGTCTCAATCTTCGTCGGTTAGACTTAACGTGAAAATAATGTCACGTTAGATAACGCGCCGGTTCTTGGGCCTTAGTGTTGTGCGCCCAGCTGATCCAGTAAAACCAACAAGATTCTCATTTGATGCAAGTGGAAATTTAATACTGTCTTTTGGAAAATATACAGAAGTTTCTTCTACATAGTAACTGTCAGTCCAAAATGTATAATGATATCGCCAGAGCCAAAATACGATATGATTTCACCTTAAAACAGGGCAGCCTTTATAGATCATTCAGGAATTTTAATAACCAGGAAGAAATAACACTTGACTGAGCGCAGTCCTTTTGTCTCAGGCTTTGCCCCAACTCAGTCACCGTGTTTCCTGGATCACCATTATCCGCCCTAGCCTTCAAAGGCATTTCTAAATTTTATCTCGTGCCATGTGCCCCGGTCACGATCATTCCCGAATGTCTATTGACTGCCCCCTGCTAAGCTTATCTTAGGATATGAATATTATTTTAATTAATTATTTATATCAATCATAAAATACCCAAAGTGGTATTTTACACCAAGAGTAGCCATTGGGACCATTCATTTTGAGAAGTGCCGAGTGCCAGCTAAGCTAGCGCCGTCCCTCGACTGGTTGAATTGAGCCGACGTCTAATTACTGTGTCCCTGCAAGGACGACCCGTGAGGAGGCGTGTGAGAGACGGAGAGACCATTACAGGATTAAGCTGTCCTCCTTTCATGTGGGTCCGTCATATTTAGGTCGTGGCCTAGCTAGCCCTCGGTTTTTCTCATTCTGAATGGTCCCCTTTATTATTTATTATTTGTTACAGACTTAGCCGTTCATTACCGAATAACCCGTTTATCACTGAGTACTACTGATTGAGCAATTTCTCTGACTTAGCCATTTATCATTGACTTAGTCAGTCCTTACTAACTTAGCCATATCTATTTCCAGTATTGGCTGCGACTGCACTGTGATCTGCACCAAAGACAATAAATGCTAACTCAGCAAAAGGCAAATGAATTGGACGTCGATGGTATATCGCTCTCCTACAGATACACAATTTTAATCTTTATAGTCAAGCCTTAAATTAATAAAGTGGCTAAGTGCTATTGCCCCCGTCAGAAGTACTGGTTCAGCTGAAACCCGCATTAAATTAATTTTCATCATACAGGTAGACGTATTTCTCCCAGACAATAACTGACAATGCATAACATATTAAGCATAAAACAACACAAACAACATATAAACTGCCTACAGACAGAGTTTGCGCAGGAGTTTTATTTCAAACCATCGTCATCGTCTTCATCGCAAGGACAACGAAAGGAAAGAGCAGATCTAGTGGAAGACCTTATTATAAAATCAGTATAAATAAAAACCCTTTTATCATAAACCTCTTGGAAACCCGGAACTGCGGGCTTTTACTAAACTATATAACATTTACACGGTACAGTAAGGTCCGTTAAGTGCTTCAATCCAACCTTCTCCTTTTTTTCAGAATTGAGATTTTTATGTACTAAGTAAAACTTAATCAATTAAAATATCAATCAGAAAAATCAATCATAAAGTTCAAATCAAGGTGGACAGACACGAGGGGACTCCTTATAATTTATCTCTGAAAGAGACTCGAAACAACAACAGTAAAATTTGGTCTTAGAATATTATCTAGAGCTAATTACACATTTTAAGTTCCAAATGAATGAATTTTACCGTTCATGACTGGAGAGAAAGAGCAAAAGACCCACTGATTGAAATAATTATTTGAAGAGTTAAAAGTATCATTAAAAAATCATTGTCTAATACTGTAGTTCACAGTTTAACTTGTATGAGGATATAATATTGAGGGAAAAAAACTGAGCTAATCATACCGTGAGAATAGGTAGAAAAACTACATAGACTACATATATACGACATATAGGGGCCTACACCCACCGGCCAGTAGGCCTACATGTAAACCACAGCAGGTTTGCTATTATTATCTAGTGTTTAAAAAAATTAACTAACTTCTTGGAGCATATGAATTTAACCGACCCTGAAGAAGATTTAATTGTTGGTTAGGGCTAGACGGTATTTATATATAAAAACCAGGTTTTAACGTCGTTTAAGTTAAATGCTGGATTTAGCCGGTGGTTAGTGCTAAGCGGTCTTAATGAAACTGCGGGGTAGGGGTGTCATCCTCTCAACAGTTTGAGGGGGTCCAGTTTTTTAAAGAATGACAGGCCTCGGATGCAAAGCCGATCCTTGGTTATCCTTGCCCCCCCTTGGTGTGGGGTGCGAAGTGTTTTGGCGGAACACGGTGCCATTTGGTGCTGTTTAGAACAATGATTCAGCTCTACAAATTGTAATATTAAGAGGGAAATATTGGTGTGGTGTTTTTCCAGAAACCGAAGAGGGGGGTCAGAACCCCTCTGAACCCCCACCCCCCAAATTCGCCACTGATACCTGTAGGTCGAATGTACTGTACATACAGTAGGCTATAGGCCTATAGGGCCTATATAGGCCCTATATAGTGGGGGATTCCGTGTTCGTCACATGCAGTTTAGATTGATCTCACTCTTTTGAGAGGGTCCCATGGGGGGGGGGGGGGGGAGTAATCACAGTTCACGGGAAATAAAAACATCAAATCACAAATCCCAGTAAATAACATTTTATTCACATCTCAAGGATAATGCAAGTCGAAAATCCTGTTCAGTAAATTACTTACATAATCTGCAGATCTCTTCACTGGCTACTGAACACTTAGTAGAACGTTTTATTTAGAAAAACGCAATTCTAAAAATTTACACCCAAATAATTATAATAATAATAATAATAATAATAATAATAATAATAATAATAATAATAAAGGACAAAAATCACCCAAGAGAACGGGAAAGAAATAATAGTCCCTAGAAATTAAACTGAGACCTAGTTAAACCCCCAAATAAAAGCAGTGAACAGTCTAATTTAATAGGACGTCAAGCGGCTGTCGATTGCATCGACTTCTCGGCAGAGGCCTTCTGATAAGAACGGGAGACGCTGACACACTTAAATGTTTGTGCTTGTCTCGTCGTCCTGATAACATTCCAGAGAATTAGGACATTTATGCGGACCTATGGCGTGTGTGGGTTTTAGTTTTATATGATATTTTAAATTATATTTTATACAAAGTGTGCCCATTATTCAGTGACATCTATAAATATTTTAGCTAATTTTATTTATGCCAACTTGTCAAATTAAATTGCTTTTTGATGTACTAATTAAGAATAATTATTTGCGAAATCATTACTATAAAAAAAACCCGGAAGCATAGTTTTGCTGTTACTGTTTGCTGTGCTTGATCGCGCTTCGATTTTCGTGATTAACAACGTTTTACAGAAATAGCACAAGTTTGAAGCGTTGTTTTTTAAATTGATGTTGAATATTTTACCATAGAAGTAGAGAAAATGGAATGCCAACTCCCGCGAGATTTGTATTGCCCTCTGTGTTATGAGCTTGTGACCACGAGAGTTGGGCGAGAGTTGGGTAGTTTTACTTCCGGTCAACTTTCGTTGCACTACATGTGAATGGGGAGCAGGCGTGCTAAGACAATTGAGCGTCATTTTGACAGATTTTTGGTTCAATTTGATTAATAATGGCCTCGAAGTTGACATTATTGGAGGTAAGTCTGTCTCTTAGCTTGATTAAACGAAGCTGGATTGCAGCATGTGGATAAAATCGACGATAATCGAGCGATCTCACACAAAGCACGTGGACAGCCGGCAGAGTTTTACTTTCCCTGTCGTGATCAAGTAATGATATATCTGTACAGCAACGGAATATAAGTCCGAACTAGCCGTGAACTGTAGTTTGACTGCACATCATACTTGAAAAAAGTCGGAATAAAATTCTGTCCCTTAACTAGGGAATTTGATATTTATGCTTTTGTTTACAACTAAATACAAGGCTGCTAGCAATTTTCCTGCCAAGGAAAAGGCAACCCAATAATTTTTTACTACCGATATTAAATCACCTCATTAAGTTGAATCCTACTCACATTCATTATCATTAAAATTTTGTATTTGTTGTAAGTTATTTTTTCCAAAATTTTAAGTAAATTTTCTGTTTATAGGATGATTTTGAAGAGAGATTCAGTATGCTGCAACTCGCCGTACAGAGCACCACGCAACCAGTAGCACCACCCTAGTATGTTGCAATAAATAAAAATAACCATCTTTCTGAACATTTTTTTTTTGTTTGAGAACATTTTTATATGATTAAACATTTTATAATTACATGGAAATTGGAACAGTACATTCCTTTTCGTTAGATAATATGCATTTACATTAATAATGAAACATGATACAAATACAAAAATAATTTGTTGACAGTGCTTTTGTAAATTTACTACTTCAGGTGACTGAAATCTCACAATTAGTGGAGCAATCCCTGGAAAAGCTGCATCCAGCATTTTGTTGACATACAGCAGCTATAAATATGCAAAAGGAAACTTCAAAAGGTACATTGTTAAAGAATATATTTATTTCAGTATTTCAAGGCTTTTATCAAAATTACAAAGTTCCAAATATGTATCAGTTATAGTAGCAACAACAGCTGTTACTGCATACATAATAACAATAATAGCAAATTAATTTTACTCTTGACCTGCATATAAAATTTTTATATTTCTATGGAATGTTTTCTTGTCTACTTTGATCAATCATCAGTATATGATAAGAACAGTGAAATTTAGAGAAATCAGATATAAATACATAAAGCATCTTCAGCTGAAACATTTAGAAAATACAATGATTTCAGTTTAGAGATATTTTGCAATTGTTTAATACACTCTTGAACATGGTAATATTTCAGTCTAATGTTCAAGAAATCCAAAAAATAAATTATTTCCTGTGCCTTAATTATACCACGCACTTCCAAAACTATATAAAAATGTTTTTACTTGTTTTCCATGTAATACATCATGCCTCATCTATCTTTAAAAGCATTTTATAGTTTGTTATTTTCTCCTCTGTTTATTTCATTTTTTTTTATTTTATTATTTTTTAAATTTTATTTATTTATTATTATTATTATTAAATTTTTTTTTCTACTCTTAGCTGCAAACCATGGGTTATCTGATGCCATCACTTAAGATAGCTAATTTGGAAGTGCTTGATTTTACACCTTAAATTTTCCTTAAATAATATCAGCACCTGTTCACACAGTTTGAAGCCTCATACATCTGACCCATAGAATACTATTGGTGCAATTAATTTATTTTAAAGTGTAAATGCAATATTGGGTTGAACTTAATCACAATAGTATTTCAACCTGTTTTTAATAATGGTAACTTTTCCTTGCCTGCATAGTTTATTATAATGGTAACTTTTTCTTGCCTGCATACTCGATTTTTTTCTCAGCTCTTGTTTATGTTATACTATGGATTATTCTTTAATATATGGTGACAGACAGTGAAAGTGCATCAGAAAACTTTCTTGTCCTTTTTTTAACGAGAATCGATTCCAACTCTCTTTTGGTCATAAAAGAGTGAAATGTGTGACTGAATAATGTGTCATATTTCACATGAAAACTGTCATTTTCTTAATGTGCCAAAGGAACTTAAAATATTATTTGATAAATAAATGCTATGATTTTATTGACTGTCAGTATACATTTAAAAGCCAATGTTTTACATAGCCATAGTTAAAAATAAAGATGTCGTATTGAAACGGATTTCTCAAACAGCAATATTCTTGGATATGTCAAAATCTGGAGTCAGACATAATTGGTTGTACTCTGCCATTAGTACTTTTAAAAAACGTGCATCACTAGCATACAGTTCTAATTTAGTTTCAGGTTTCTGCAACCTTTTGGGACAATATATATCTCCCTGTTTGGTAAAGAAGTCCAAGGTCTCCAGGCTGAACAGAGAGGCATCCCAGTCAGCTATCTTCACTGCTACAACCAGCATACAAGACATTACAGCAGTCTGGTTGGCAGTTGAGATCTTCAGTTAAGTCCTGGATGCACATTTCATCAGCCCTACTAGTGCAGAAAATGTTGTCGATTCCATCAAACGGACAGAGGTAGACATCACACACTATAATGATTGGTGGTTTTTGTAGTCAGCAAACTGAAACATAGATGAAGGGGAAGTGATAACAAGGAAAAACTGAGTCAACTCGGAGATAAAAGTACACAGCCAGAAGCAGACATTGCAGGCTGCTAAGTCACAAGGCAGACTTGCATCTATCACTACAAATGCAGCCTATGTTGATGGAAATGAAAAAATTTTAGGAAAAAATTTCCTATACAGATACATTTTTCCAATGCTCTAATTCTGTTATTCCAGACTGCCATTTTAGTTCTACATAACATGCTAAATGTAAAAATTCTGCCCTTATTATGCACATTTCTTAATTTATAGATTTCTATTTTAAAGTAAGGATAGTCTCAATTTGTATGTAACTACAATCAGTTTCACCATACATGTGTGCACTGCTAAATGTCTGATGTAAAAAATAAAGCTTTGAAACCGAGACATAAGTCCTCATTTGGTAAGCAAACAGCAATGTTGAATTTAAGTTGTAATAAGGAGGTGAAAGGGATGTTAATTCATTTCAATCGAGTTCAATAAACTTTCATGAGATAATATTCATCCCCCAATTATACAGCCTGAATGTACACATACATTTAATGAAACAGTGCTTCAAAATAACTGGAACAGATCTTGACTATCTCAGGATTGAAGTAGCTGTCACATCTGTTGATGCAGTGGATCAGCCGACTTCTCCATTTGTCTGAAACCTCAGACACTCCTGTGGATATGAAAAGATACATGTACCACTTTAATTCTTGTACTCGCCTTAGAAATGGGAGTTTTTTTGTGGGATCAAAAGCTGGCATATGAAGGTGTAAAATATTTGTTGTAGATAAATAATAAACTTGCGCTGGTTCTATTTTTTTTTTTTTATTATTTACAGTTTTACAGTACATTCCACGTGTGTATCACAACTCCGCATGGAGTCTACTCCTAACATGGAAAAAAACACGTGTCCAAAAAAATATCAGAACTCCGCATGGAGTCCACATGTGCACTCTTCAACCTCGAAGCTCTACTCACTCTTTTTCCCCTTTCACCATCAGGGGGACCCACCGTACAACACATCCAACACAATCCAACACAATCGGTTACAATCATAACAATATTTGACATTCTCCCCACCTTGAAATATATTACATATATTTCAATGAATTACAATACTAATAATCTTACTTTATTACTAGCAATACAATACGGTTAATAGTGTGCCAATTATCAAGTCCATGTCCAGTCCTTAATTCCAGTTCATGATAATAATATTCTCAGTTCACATTGAACATTCACAGTTCACTTAGATAGTTCACAGTTCACTTTGATAGTCCACAGTTCATCATAACAGTTCATAAGTCCAATATAGTTGGTTTTTTAATCTTTCTTCCATATCTTGAATATTGAGCAGTTTCTGTCTCAGTTGTGTTGTTGGGAGAAAGCGCATGATCAGTGTCAAATTGTTGCTTTCCTGTAGAAATGTTAACCCCTTGATCATCTAACTCAGGTTCTACTGGCAAAGATTCTAAACCTACCCCACTACTAATTTCAAGGTCATGTAACTTTTGTATTGGTCTGGTAATTAACCCTTTACTAGTTTTGACCTCAACTGACCTAACTAGACCATCTCTACCTGGAAAAACCCTTTGCACTACTCCCAATGGCCATAATAAACGTGGAGAATTTTGGTCTCTCACTAAAACTACTGATCCAATGTTTAACCCTTTCCTACCTGAAACACTACTTTGACAAGATGGAAGGTTACGAATGTATTCTGATGACCATTTTTCCCAGTATTTGTTCAACAATTGATTTCTATGATCATACATGGCAACCAAGTCTACATTGTTCATATCAGGAATTTCTTCCAAATCATTCAACGGACCACTGGTTAACAGTCTTCCTACAAGAAAATGTGAAGGGGTTAAAGAAACCCGGTCCTCAACATCATCTGCAACAAAGGTAAGTGGCCTGGAATTGATACAGGCTTCTATCTCAAACAGGGTGATTTCTAATTCACTTCTAGTCAAAGACCGTGTGCCAATAGTCTTCTTCAAAGACGATTTCACAGATCCCATCAAACGCTCCCACCATCCTCCCCACCAAGGGGCCAAAGGAACAATGAATTGCCACTTAGGACTATTTGAACCAAAATACTGCAATACAAGCTTCTTTGCTGCAACAAATCCACGTGCATTATCTGAAATAATGACTGAGGGCATACCACGACGGGCAACAAAACGCCGAATTGCATTCAAAGTTTCCTCTGCTGAAAGAGAACATACAAGCTCTAAATGTACAGCCCGTGTAACAGCACAGGTGATCAGCAATATATAAAACTTCTTGCTGCCAGTATCACAACAAAAGAGTGGACCACCATGGTCCAAACCTGAAACAGAAAAAGGTGGCGCAGTGTTCACTCTCATACTAGGAAGTGGGGGTACCGGCTGACTGCTAACTGCAGTATCTAACCGTTGACATGTGATGCATTCTCTTTTCACACGTTTACACATGCGCCTTGCACCAGTAATCCAATATTCATCTCTCAATCTGACCAATAAAGAGTTCACACCTGCATGCTTCAAAGTGTTATGCAAATGTCGAATGAGTAACAATGAAAAATGACCCTTTGGCAGAATGATAGGATGTTTTGCCTCATATGACAGATGAGAAAACTGTAATCTGCCTTTAACCCTTAATAAACCATCACCATCAATGAAAGGTGACAGTTTAAATAAAGGGGATTTCTTTGACACAGACTGTTTCTCAAGAACACAGGCTATTTCTTCACTGAAATTTTCTCTCTGCACAACAGATATCAGGTGCACTTTAGCTTCCTGAAGCTCCATAAGTGTCAGATCTCCAGTACAATGAGCTTCTTTACTGGCTTTCAAATTGCCAATAAATCTCAAAACCCAAGCCATAATCCGGAGGGTCTTTGTAAATGTACTCCACTTTTCAAACTGGAAAACAACATCAGGGGTTTCAAACTTGAGCAATACAGGATTTGATTTCATTTCAGAAATAACCACCCCTTCATTCACATCTGATTCTGACACAGTTTTCATGCTAGAAATCTTTGGTCTAATTTCACGGAGGAAAACTGGTCCATGTAACCAGGTTTCAGATACACAAAGCTCTGGACCTGAGATACCTCTGCTCAGTAAGTCTGCAGGGTTCTGATTACCTGTACAGTGCAACCACTGAGATGGGTCAGTCAGACTCTGAATTTCAGATATTCTGTTTGAAACAAAAGTTTTCCATTTTCTTGGATCACTTTTTATCCAAGATAAAACTATGGTGGAATCAGTCCAGCAAGTATAAGGAACATTTGCTGAAAAATGTAAACTGTCTCTCACAAAGGACAGCAGTTTTGCAGCTAACAATGCTGCCAACAATTCAAGCCTAGGTAATGTTATAGGCTTCAGAGGGGCCACCCTGGTCTTACTATACACCAGAGAAGTACGCCATATGCCATCCTTGGACAAAGTGCGTAAATACACACAGGCACCATATGCCTTTTCAGAGGCATCACCAAATGCATGAAGCTGATATACCTCTACATCATTCCAGTGACCCACTGTATAACATCGAGGTATTCTCCACCCTCTCACTGCATGCAAACCCTGCAACCAGCACTTGAACTGCTGTGCAATGATATCTGGGACAATCTCATCCCAGTCTAAGTGCAATCGCCATAGCGACTGAAACAAACACTTGAGCACTACAATGAAAGGTGCCAACAACCCCAAAGGGTCAAATAAACGTGCTAAATAACTCAAAATAACACGTTTGGTAACATAAGCATCAGAAGACAATTCTAATCCATCAAAATAAAAACAATCCTCTGTAGGCATCCACTGTATGCCAAGGACTTTAAGCATTTTTTCAGTGACAGACCTGTCACTAAATTCCTGACTGAGCAACTCGCCCACAGTGTCACTGTTTGAAACCCACTTTGAAAATTTCATGCTAGCTTGTTGCATTATGGAGTCTGCCTCTCTTATAAATGCACAAGCTTCAATCTCATCATCACATCCAGAAATGAGATCATCCACATACAAATTCTGATTCAATTCATCCACTACATGAGAAGTAGGGTATTGGGACAAATGATGTTTCACTGTGGCATTTAACAGAAATGGGCTACACTTATTACCAAAGGGAACCCTCGTAAATCTCATTGTTTTCACAGTACCCATATCATTCCATAAGAAACGATGGACATCACGGTCCTCTGGCTTCACTTGAATCTGCAAAAAAGCCTCGATTATATCAGCGCACACAGCAACTGGCCAACGTCTGAAACGAATCAATATTTCAATGAGATTTGGAATCAGGGAAGGGCCAGCTTCTAAACAATCATTCAGAGATATTCCATTGTAACCCTTTGATGATGCATCAAAAACAGGGCGGATTTTTGTACTGGCACTCCCCTCTTTGATAACAGGCCTATGAGGCATATAATAGACAGGGTGTGGCAGCTCAGACACATTGGGAATATCTTCAACTTGTTCAATGAAACCATTTTCAAGGTATTCACTGAAGACACCATGATACTGCTTTTCTAACGTAGGTGTTTTAGCCAGTTTTCTAGAGGTGTTATTCAATCTCTTTCTGGATTGAGATTCATTTTCCAATAAACAACCTCTAGCAAATTCATTTTTCCATGGTAGAGAAACTTCGTATCTACCACTGGCTAAATGCACCACAGAATTTTCAAACTGTTTCATCAAATGATCATCTGAAAAGGATGACTCATCCTTGGCTACCCCTACACTCTCTAAATCCCAAAAACTATGGGCTGCTTTTTCAGAGAAGTCTGATAAACAGAATAGCTGATGAGAATGTGAAACAAAAGAGGTCTCAGAAACAGGCACTACTCCTGATACTATCCAACCAAAAATGGATTTCTGAGCAATCAAATGTTGTGAAAGTTTCACGGTTTCACCAGTGAAAAATCGCCAATATGAATCCAGGCCAATGAGGAGATCAATGGGCACCTTCTCCCCGGGACTATTTTCCACATTTACCACTTCTCCCTCAAGGGAATTAAAAAAATGTGGAGGTACTAATGGACAAGAAAGTGGTGCTGAAATGACTGGGACTCCAGTTGCCATGATTGAAATTACACCCTGATTTTCTTTCAAGACAACATTGTAAACATCACTAAATGAAGTTTGGGTTGAATTCTCATTGCCAAAGTAACTGTAAGAAACACATTCATGATCAACCCATTCAGGTGAAACCCTGTTCACCAAATCTTGGGAAATGTAAGTTTTATCAGACCCTGTATCAAATAACACATTGGCAAAAACACTCTCCTTGGGTCCTTGAATCTGAATTTTCACAACTTGCAAAAGTACCTTGCCCTTCCCAGAAAGTGAATGGTTAGTTACACCTGACCTATGAGTTGCTTGGTTAGTACCACCTGACCCAGGAGATAAATCTCCTTGACCTACACCTAAGTTGGATCTAACAGGGCATGCTTCAGTGACTGATTTAAATACACCACAAAGTAATTTGTTGTGGCTACCATTGCATTTAGTACATGTAACCCTACACCTACTAAAATTGTGACCCTTCTTAACAGCTAAACATCTAAAACATGCACCTATCTGACGTAACATGCGCTTTCTCTCATTAGGTGAGACTGTAGTAATATCAAAACAATGGTCAATAGAGTGACCTGTACGATGACAATAGGCACATGAGTTACCTGAACTGTTCACACTTGTCTGCAAAGCTGCTGCAGTACATGGCAATGTTTTTGACTTTCCTGTTGAACCACATGTAGTAACTCCCATTGTGAATGACTGTGACCTTTCCATACGTTGAATTTCTCGATGTAAAAAATCCATGGACCATTCCAGATCACTCTCCCGATGCAGACTGTCACGAGCCCACTCCAGTCTCATGGTCTGTGGTAACCTTGATATCACCAAGGGCGTGAGGATAACTCCATATTGGCGCCCATGAATTCCTAAATTTTCCAAGCTCCTCACATGTGCTGTTAGGTCATTGTAGAATTTCCAGTACTGTGTGATGGTTGGATTGGATGGCAGAGATATTTTCAATACTTCCTGGATGTGATTGAAAATGATTTTCTCACTATTTCCGAATCTATCTATTAATAGTCTTTTTGACACTTCGTAGTTGTCTTTGGTGAGTGTTAGACCTGCAATGGTGGCCTGGGCCTCTCCCTCTAACAAAGAGCGCAGATAAGCAAACTTGGAAATAGTGGAAATGTCCTTATTATTGTCAATGACTGCACAAAACTGATCGAAAAAAGCGGGCCAATCCAAGACATTGCCTGAGAATTTTGGCAAATCTATTTTGGGTAACTTAGCAGACGTACAATCTTTAGTAGCACTGCTCACCTCACGCGTACTGTCACTGGAAGGTGGAGACTTTATAGACTGTACCCGTCTCATGGCCTTAACATACCATGACTTGGCCTCATCTCTGAAAGCTGCCGCCTCCCGTTGGTCTGCTTCCATGTCCTCACTTGATTCAATTTCCATTTCCACATCCATTTGAACTTCATCAAGTTTAGATATCCGCTTTTCCAAATCCGATACACAGTCTTTTAAAATGTCAATATCCTCTTCTTCACTTTCCAAAATATCTCTGATTCTTTCACATGAACGAGTCACCCAACCTCTCACTGAGGCTCTGGATTTTTTTACCTTTGACATGGCTAAGCGTTCAAATCCGTGACGCTGTAGTCCTGCAATTGACCCATTAGAGCCTGCGTCATCAAAACAAACGGCAGCCATTCTGGAGGGAGACCGGAATCGTCTGCTGCGCATGAACAAGCCATGTCTGTAGTTCAGTTTTCGTTTTCTGTATTTTCTTTGATATTTAACCGAGCAAAATGATGAATTACTGCAGGTTATTTGATCGAGAGAAGATAACTAACTTTACAAGCGTTCACAGGCTGCCTGCAGTGGTAACAATCCATGGTGAAGGAACTAAAACCATAAACGGAGGAGAGACGGCGAGGTGGCTTTGAATCAAGACTCTTCGGAAAAGTAAATAAAACTAATTTATTTTATAGCAAAGAATGAAGAGCCAGCGGTGCAGATTTTACCATAAAAGAAAAAACAGTAGAAAACCAAAGACCTAGGTGTGTACATTTGGGGCGCACGTACACTTCATATATATTTAAAGTAGTGCCCAAAAAGTTTGGGTGGAGAGTGTGTTAATCAGTTAAAACGTGTGGAAATACCCAGGCAGGGTTTCGACTTTTATAATGAAGGGTCACCTATTGCCTTGGGTGTAATTTGTTATCAGTTACGGTGCTCTCTAGATTTTATCGGCTGTCACCTACCTCTTTAATACCTGGTTAGCATTATTGCCAATTAGTGTCAAGGCTATATTTGTACTGCACACAGCTGAGCTGGGCCAATTAAATCAATTACCTGTATGAGGTGCATTTGGAAGTTAGTGGCTTAATTTTCGATTTGGTGTAGTGATAAGAGTTATTTTATTTTGCAAGTAAATTCTACCTCAGGTGTAATTGACATATAACCTCATGCAATGAATTTGCACTTTCCTCTGTAAAAATGTTAAATTCTGCTCCTTTCAACTGTAATGTTGTAAGTTACAATACGAATAAAAATCACTATTGTCATCTTTCTATTAATTTACATTTAGGAAATTGACTGGCATTTCCCACCAAGCCACACTGATTGGGCGCAAGTAAATTATCAAAAAAAAAAAAAAAAAAAAAAAAAAAAAAAAAAAAAAAAAAACAGAAATGAAGATCAATTCATGAACTGAATTATTGTTATTTAACATTGGACATCATAAATACATAAGTGTGAAAAATGCCTTGCTTCTGTGAATGACTGAACTAATAATAAAATCCTAACATGTTGCTTATATGAATGGTTGCATGGTGAATAATAAGCTCTCTCAAACAACAGTCTTGTTACATGTACTTTCTTATGAACCAATATGAAGTACAAGAATGTTGAAATAATTTCTGACAGCCTCACGATGTAGAGATAAGTCATAACTGACAGCAATATTTCACGTCATACTTTATGACAATCCTGCATACATTCTTCCTTGAGTCCACAAGGGTTTATCCTGATGATCAGCTCAAATTTCTCCTTATATCTATCCTTTATGAAAAAAGTTGCTTCTATGTAAGGTTAAACTTATGATTACACATTAAACTCTCTCAAACTATAACTGTTATTACCCAATGAACAAGAAAAATGAAGTACAAGATAACTGAACTATCTTCTGACAACACGATGTTGGATAAGTAGCATTTGGTAGGATTTCATGTTTATAGACTGTGTTGAGTTCATATTGGTCGATCCTGCTGAGCAGCTGAAGCTTCAGCTTGTATATATCCTTTTCCCTTTGGTGTACTCGATCGCGATATGAAGTTTATTTTATTTTATTTGGTTCACCTATATTACCGCTACTATTCCCCGTCGTTCATTCCCCCCAGCATGGCCGCGGGACTAGTGTTACGGAGCAAATATGACGTCACTGTAATGGGTTAATATGAACTCCCGGCTCGCGGCACCAAAATTGTTGTAGATAAAGTAATAAAACTTGCGCTGGTTCTATTTTTTTTTTATTGTTTTACAGTTTTACAGTACATTCCACGTGTGTATCACAACTCCACATGGAGTCTACTCCTAACATGGAAAAAAACACGTGTCCAAAAAAATATCAGAACTCCGCATGGAGTCCACATGTGCACTCTTCAACCTCGAAGCACTACTCACTCTTTTTCCCCTTTTACCACCAGGGGGACCCACCGTACAACACATCCAACACAATCCAACACAATCGCTTACAATCATAACAATATTTGACAGTAAAATCTGCACAGCTGGCTCTTCATTCTTTGCTATAAAATAAATTAGTTTTATCCTTTACTTTTCCGAAGAGTCTTGATTCAAAGCCACCTCGCCGTCTCTCCTCCGTTTATGGTTTTAGTTCCTTCACCATGGATTGTTACCACTGCAGGCAGTCTGTGAACGCTAATAAAGTTAGTTATCTTCTCTAGATCAAATAATCTGCAGTAATTCATCATATTGCTCGGTTAAATATCAAAGAAAATACAGAAAACGAAAACTGAACTACAGACATGGCTTGTTCAGGCGCAGCAGACGATTCCGGTCTCCCTCCAGTATGGCTGCCGTTTGTTTTGATGACGCAGGCTCTAATGGGTCAATAGATCTAAACCCTTGCAAAAATTCAAGATAGGCCCCTAACATTTCTTTTTCCCCAAACGACTTTAATTTATATCTTTATAATATCTATATAAAATATTTCCAAACTCTGTAGAAAGAAAAATGTAAAAAGAAAAATGTAAATAGATTTAATCCAATTTAATACAATGCATTGTTGTCTCCGACGAAAGCGATCTTTCATCTTTGCACCGAAAAGCACAATGTCCTCTATACTCTACTACTGCGCCATCTATTTACAACTGTCCTGATTTGCCTGTGTCCTAATTTGCCGTTTCTGACCTGGATTGCCGGTTTCTCCTAAAGCGAGGCAGCATCATATGTTCCAAATTGGGCGAGAATTAGGACACTAATGCGGACCTATGGCGTGTGTGAGTTTTAGTTTTACATGATATTTTAAATTATATTTTGTACAAAATGTGCCCATAATTCAGTGGCATCTATAGATATTTTAGTTGATTTTATTTATGCCAATTTGCCAAATTTAATTACGTTTTGATGTACTAATTAAAAATATTATTTGCGAAATTTATATCATAAAAACCCCGGAAGCATAGTTTTGCTGTTACTGTTTGCTGTGCTTGATCCGGGTCGCGCTTCGATTTTCGTGATTATCAATGTTTTACAGAAATGGCACAAGTTTGAAGCGTTGTTTTTAAAATTAATGTTGAGTATTTTACCTATTGTATTCTTTATTTACCTAATGGACTTCTACGGGAAGAATGAGGTAGGTGATTACATGTTTAAAAACTAAAGTGCTCGCCCATCGCCTCTGACTACGGAAATGACAAGATACATGTGTGTACTGCAAGCATTGTGAAATATGAGAAGCTATTTGCTTTATTTCATATGTAAAAAGATAACAAAAATGGTCACCGAAACCATTTTCTAAATAAACATTATCCTTTGAAGCTTTGGCCTTAATTACTATACCGATAAGAGCAGGGCTATATGTTGTTGATAAACTGTCTGCGATTTTTAAAGGTAGCGGTAGTTATTTGTATGTACGTATGGTAATAGTCAGGTATTGTCCAGATTACTGGAGATGGAGAGATCATTAATGATCTGAGCAGTAGTGTCTTCTGTAGCACATTACATCATACATGGGCCAATTTCCTGAGGATCCAGTAGCTATTTATCGTAAGGGGCAGTACTTTTGTGAAGTTATAGTATAAATAACTACACACTGTACCTGTACCACATTACATTAGTACTGTACTACATGTACATCAGACAATTCGTGTCTAACCATCTTTTACAAGGATAAATACAACTACATGTATGACCTGTATCCTTGGGTGATGTGTAATATATCACCCCATTTCCATAGATTAGATCGACCTACTTTGGATCGACCTAACTCCCTGGGGGTTCGCACTGAATAGCTGTCAGCCGTGCGGACACAAAAGTTAATTGCCCCTTACGGCTTGTAGTGGGCGGAGACGGACACTTAAAGTCATAATAACTCTTCGTTTTGGCCAAAAATTGGATTTTCCTGGCGTAAACGACAATTTTCCCGTACTCACCAATGGTCAACGACCCCATTCCTGCATTCAAAGTTAGTCCAGGTTTTTTTTTCCTAAACGCTTGGTTTTTTGTTAAAATCTCTTAAGAGATTTTAACTGACGGAGCTCTCTCTGACATAGCATATCGAGAGGGGTTTTTCTGATGACCTACTTAAAACCGCCGGAAAAGCTGACAACAACAACACTTTATTACAACAAAAAAAGATTCATACGATATAATTGTCTTCTTGCTCAGAATGCATATATCCACAACGTGTGCAGTTCTGGGCTATTTGTTATCGACCTACTGAACAAAAACTTGCAACTTACGTCTGAGGATTGTGCTATATCTTATCCCGCCACTTTATTTTGGTCTCGAATGCACGCGAGAATCCGCGTGATGCGCCAAAATCCTTGGCAACGAATGCCTTGACGACCGGGAAGAAAGGCACCAAAAGCCCTATTGACAAGCACAGTTTTTAGTTTTACTACAATAACAGCCATTTTACTGGTGAAATGCAGTATAATATATTTCCGTGTGTTGTTTAGAATGTATTTCTTGCGGAATTTTGAATCTCAAACGAAGACTTATTATTGCTTTAAGGGGGATTATCTGACGGTAGTCTGGTGAGACTCCCCGCGGTGATAGATCGAACTAAAGTTATGGGAATAGACCCTAAGTGTATACACTTAATATTGTTTACCCTCTTTACATAAAGTTTATTATTATTATTATTACTATTATTATCATCCTATCATCTCTGCTTGTATAAATTGATGTAGTTTGAATTAAAGCAGAGCTAAATGTTTACAAGTAGTTCAGAAAAAAAATTAACCTATTTCAGGTAATTTGTTGATAGATAACTGGTGTATTGAATTTTGACACTTTAAATATCATGCATTCATTGGAAATGACAAAATCTATCTTACATTTCAGTTAAGGCGGGAAGATATGTACTGGTAGAAGTGACAGTCACCATGGCAACAGCAAGTTCCAACCCTGACCAGGAGAATTTTTTTCGTATGACTGTATTAATTGTAGATAATGCCTTGAAAGTTTTGCAAGATGTTCTTCAGAAAGAGCTTACAACAAAGTATCCCAATTTATTTGACCTGAGCACTGGGTTGTTACGTGGGGTGCTTGGTGATGGAATTGTCAGAACAAAACTGGATAGACTAGTACGATCCAGAGTACTTAATGTACATCAACAAAACCAGCTGTATCCTGGTGGAAACCCCTCCTCATCAGTGACTGTTGGTGATTTAGACATCACATTGACTGTGCTTATGCTGAGAAATATCACAACATTGAATCCACGACCACCGTTGAATGCATGGGACAACCCCTCTGACTCAGACACATCAAGAGAAGCCACGATTGGGCGAGTTAAAAGATATCGAAACATTGTGTATGGTCATGCTAACAAGGCAGCAATTAGTGATCAAGATTTCAGGGCACATTTCTCAGGGCTCAAGTCCAATTTGCTGGCTCTCTCTAGTATGTACACCGATGAGGACTATGATGCCATCTTGTCTAAACCTCTTGATGCTGCTTTACTGGAGAGAAACCAGAACATTCTGAAAGAATGGTGTGATTATGACAAAGATGTGAAAGATCAGCTGGTAAAAGTCATACATGAATTGAAAGAAGGTGAAACAAAGCTGCAGGACCATGTGGAACAGGTTCATAAAAGAAGTGAAGACACTATTCTCAAGAAGATGGACAGTGTCGCTCAAAATACACATAATAAACTTGAGGAAATCTCTCAAAGAGTCACACAGATGGACATAGGTCAGTCAGAGCTGAAGGACAAATTTAAGCAGACACAGAAGTTCATGGAAGAGGTCAAAGCTGCACAAAAAGAAGACTCGCAGAATATCCAATTTCATCTAGAAAAAGGAAGAGGAGAACTTGCATCTTTAAGATCAACGCAAGGTCAGCAACTCCAAATGACAAAAGGTATGACCATATGCATTTTATGGTTTAGACATTTTTTTTCAATATCAGTAAAATTTATGCACAGTGGAATTTTTGTGGTTTACGTTCTGATTCTGAAAAAAATCCATCTCTGACCTTTTCTTGGATGTAATTGAATTTGAAATTATGATATTAGCAACATAACACTGCAGATAAAATACAACTTGAGACCTTCTATTTTGTTTTCAGAAATGCAAGAAAATGTCCAGACAATATGTGACAGAGACCGAGATACAACAGAATTTCAGAAAACTCCAGGTACCCAGCAGGCATAGTTGCATTGGATCAACGTTGAAAAGAGGTTGATACATTGAATTGCCGTTGATCTACCTAAATTCAACGTAGAATCAACGTTGATCCAGCCACGTTGAAACACCGTCATAATGTGACGTTGACTCAACGTTGTATTTTGGTCATTGACACAACCTTGCAGACATGGATTATATTTTAAAATATTAATTGTTGAAAACGCGATACTTTGTTTATCAATACTGCAACTAACTTTATCAAAATAATCAAAAAAAGTAAGTAAAAGTGACAGTTGTTTTGTCTCTTTAGAGAAATAGTGAATTTTCTTAACTTGTTATTCA
The DNA here is from genome assembly GCF_051362555.1 of Lingula anatina. NCBI lineage: Eukaryota > Metazoa > Brachiopoda > Lingulata > Lingulida > Lingulidae > Lingula > Lingula anatina. Next base: position 769,168 of record NC_141774.1, on the reverse strand, counting down.
GAAATACATTCCAATAAACTGAATTCCTTGCAAGGTCAGCTAACACTAGGATGAATAAGACCCCATTTCCAGAGATTAGATCAATCTACTTTAGATCGACCTAACTCCCTGGGGGTTCACGCTAAAGTTAATTACCCCCTTACAGCTTGTAGTAGGCAGGACAGACATTTAAGCCGGATTATCTGACAGTAATCTAGTGAGACTCCCCGTGGGGATAGATCGATCTAAAAGCTCTGGGAATACAGCCTACTCTGAAGTATCGAATAAAAGAACTGATGGAATAAAAGTACTGGGTGGAAAAAATCTCAAAATTTAATAAAAGTACTGATGGAATAAAAGTACTGGGTGTAAAAAATCTCGAAATTTAATAAAAGTACTGGATGGAATAAAAGTACTGGGTGGAAAAAACCTTTGCACCACTCCCCCCCCCCCCAAAAAAAAAAAAAAATGAAATAAATAAATAAAAGTAAAGAAGAAGAAGAGAAAGAAAAAAGCTAGCTATTGATCATTGTAAAAAAAAAAAAAAAAAATTCACCAGGTAAAATTCACTCAGTATTATAATTTATCTTAAAAACGGGATATCTAATTTATTTAAAAAAAAAAAAAAAAATATATATATATATATATATATATATATATATATATATATATATATATATATATATATATATATATATTTGCCATGAGTTAAATTTCATAATCGTCAGGGGCCGAAGACCCAGATATGTCGCACCTAAGCCGCCTCCGAGAGCCATACGGAGACGTTATTCATAGTAAATTTATTCTCAGATATAAGGTTCGTTTTGCATACCTGTAAACTCCTAAGGGTTTATCTTACATAGAAATGTGATTTAACATCGTTTAAATCATAAATCGGCATGAAATAATTGACGTTTGAAAACAGGCACAACTTCTTTGCTGCACTTGAAATGACCTCCTTAGCTATAAATATGATCCTATCACCTTGCGTCATTGCATCATTCGATCGAGTAGTTGTCACTGTTGAAGGGAAAGCACGTCTATTTATAGGAACTGAAATCAGGTGACGCATGTACTGTTGTGTTCAGAGAGCGACTTCCGCTTGACCTACTTTCCAGTGCTGTTGGTAGAACAGTCGGTAATGAGTTGAGATCTCAATTTTCTTCTCATTATACTTCAATTTAAGAAAATAAAAAGCGTGACTTGTACTTGTGTAATTTCCCACCGGTACAATATGTATTTAATAAACATACCGGGTGGAAGATTTTTGAAAAATTAATAAGCGTACTGGGTGAAAATGGAGCGTACCGGCGGGAAGAAATTTGGAAAATTAATTAACGTACCGGTACGTTTATTTGATACTTCAGAGTAAGTTGCTGTAAATGTGATGGAGTGAATTAATAAAGTTAACAGTTCTTGGTAACCTGTTATACATAGACAGGTTGAGGTGACTGTGACTTTGTTATATATATATATATATATATATATATATATATATATATATATTAATCTAAACCTTGGAAATTTTAACTTAAAGGCCATACTTTTATACCCTACCCTCAGGTCATTTCAATGTCTTTTCATGCAAGAATGTTGTCTAACAACTGGGGTTGATACAATGTTGTTATCTGACGTTGATACAACGTTGTTATCTGAGGTTGAGTCAACTTTCAAATCCAATGTTTATCCAATGTCTTATCAACGTTATGGTTTAACGTTGTTTCAATGTTAAAACAACATATTTTGCCCACTGGGTAGTGTCTTGCGATAAATTCAAACTAAAAGTATTTTGAATTTTTAAACTTTATTTTTGCATATAATGATAAAACAACCAATGAAGTGTATCAGTCCAAAATATAACTTTAGATATTGCAGGTGAAAGATTTCACCAGGCAGCTTGCTTTGTTACACTTCTGTTGAATGCTTCCACACACCACTGGCCAAAAAGAATACATTCATATTGTGAAGTAGGGAAAAAGTTCTGCAACTTGTATGTCATAATTTACTTTGCGCCTAAAATGTCAAATTCCAGGCTCAGTGGATCTTGATATCCATATGAAAATCAGTCCTTCAGGAATGGAAGCAGTCAAATCATCAGCCATCTCCTCCAGTAGTCAGAAGACACCAAGTCCAGAGGACACTCAGCCAGACAGGGAAGCCTTACCCTCAGTGACAGGTGCTGGGAGCAACACAGACCAGATCACTGGTATATCACCTCATCTGGATGAGGCAAGAAAGGTCATTTCTGAGAAAGGGAACTTAAAAAATTCTGATGAACCAACTACCTCAGCTGAAGTACCTCTTTCAGAACTTACCACCCCCCTGTGTGAAGCTAGAGACGTACACCTCATGAAAATGAATGAGGCTATAATGTCCTTGGTTACAAAATTTGAAGATATTGGAAAAGCTATGGAATACATGAAAGATTATCGTGCAATGATTTATGATACAAAGCGCCAGTGTTTTATCCTTCGCTTGGTTTGTCCATCAGTGCACTCATTGGACCAGCTGTGGCAAAGTTATCGCTGCGGTGAGCTACAGGCTGCTGTAGAGGAAAGTTTTGTCGGCATGAAGACCCTTGAGGATTTGGGCCTGAGCCGCAGCGACATTAATCTGTGGGTTGAAATGGATGAAGATGATTACAATGAATGTAGGAAATACATAAAGGAAAAGACAAAGTTGAAAGGTGTCTATTTTTTAAATCTTACCCTGAAAATTTATGTATGTATATGATATCAGATAAGAGATACTCCTTTGTCATTTATACTTTTCTGCTTGCTCTATAGTATAATGTCATACTCTCTGTAGTTGAGCTTTTATTTTTTTTATTATTATTTTTTTTAATTTATGATTAAGCTATTTAGTAAACAACCTCCCACACACACACTCAAACAAACACACAGGCACTCTCATAGTAAATTTAAAGTATTTTTTTAAATCAGCAACAGGTTTAATGAATAAGTTATGAAGTCATGATAAATTATGATTAAAGATCATAGTATTTATGTTTAAAATCCCTTTACTTTTGTTTCAACACATTATAGCAATGATTTACGAAGACTTGAAGATGACAGTACGTAAAGGTCCATATGGCAGTGCAGAGCAGACTATATACAGCATACGTCAAGCCCTGATGGCAGCTTTCACTCTACGTAAAGAAGACATTCTGATCAAATGGTGGGACTATGGCAGCCCTGGGTATTGGGCTGTCATATGTTATGGCATACAACCTCATCATGTGGGTCACATTGAAGACAATATCCAGGATTTACCCAAAGATGACCTCCGTGAACTGGGGGTGATGACCATCAACATCGGCTCACAAACTTTAAGATTGACAGGTCAGATATTTTGTATTTTCAGTGTTTATTATTTTCATCAATTGTGTCAGATAAAAATAAGTAGAAGTATATTTTGGTTAGTTTGTTTCTCCTTCCTTTGATTAATCTGGCTGTTGACTGATTTATTAAAAGAATCTTTCCAAAGTACTGCAAAAGTTCATTTTTTGATGATTAATGTGTAATTTAACAAGGAAAAGTTCACAATTTGACCTCAGACTCTTGTATCTGCATACTTAAGTAGCACAACTTCATTGTGACAGCTACTTGTAAACAGTGTAGATTTTAAAATTTGAGAATGAATTATGGTGAATTGTTGTATTCCATGCATGATATGTTTATCTATGTGGAAGATTTCTTTCTTTGTGTATAAATATATTTAATAAATATCATACCACTAGCTCTTCGCTGCTGTAAATATGTAAAAATAAATATTATGTGGTCACTGTTTGTTATTTCTCTCAGGTGAAGATGTTCCTCAAGAACTTGTGGCTTGGAATGTAGAGAAGGGAGACATTGGGAGCGAGTATTCAGCTTCAGAATCTGGCTACCACACTGGGTCACGCCTCACAACAGAATTAGACGCTGACAGCACCTGTATTGGAGACTACGAAGCTGATGAGGGTGTGAATTTTTATTTAGAGCAACCAAGACAAGACTCTCTTCCAATAACAAGTCACCGGGAACAGATAGTGAGCCAAATTCAAGATAATGTGGTGACATTCATCACCGGAGAGACGGGGTCCGGGAAGTCAACACAGGTGCCCCAGTACATCCTGGCTGACTGTGTGAAAAGAAGGTAGATTTTAGTTTAAAAAACTTTTTCAAGTCACTCAAACTCAATGAAAACACTGGCATACCAGCTCCTGTATGTACTGTATTATATGTAAGTCTTGAGTTGATCTTGGATTTAAAGATGTGAAGATAGGGGCATAGGATACAGAGTAAAATATTTTGTGTCTCATTTCAGTTGAATCAAATATTTCTGCTGTTAATGTTTTCTTCAAAATTGCGTGATTCAACAAATATTATTTCTTTTTTGATTAGAATGAAAAAAGTAAGAATTCTTGTCGCAGAGCCGAGACAGCTGGCTGCTGTGACGCTAGCGGAACGTGTATCCAAGGAACAGGGTGATCCAAATGTTGGCTGCACAGTAGGGTACAGTGCAGGGGACAAGAGAGAGATCTCCAAGGATACAAAAATAACATTTGTTACTACTGGAGCTCTACTAGAGGTAAATTGTTGTGTTTTTATATTTTTCATTTTCTTGGTGCATTTATTAATAAATAAACTCAGATTTTGATAATTTTCCTAGCACTGGAAGTGTAAGATAACCATACAAATATCCAACCAGATATTTATTTTCTACTATTATTTTTTCTTGACCCAAACACTTACAACAGAAGTCAAATTTTTGCAATACAATATTTTTCTTGTTCTGATCATTTAACCATGTTGTCAGCAAGGCTTGATGAGTTTCAATCCAGTGAATGTTGCAATGCTGAATGCTGCGTCTCTTTGTCAATTTTTACGCTTTCACTGGCTCTTGTAAATGGTTAAGAAAACCAAGACCTTATTTGGAAGTGCAGTGTATTTCTGAAGAGGAAAAAGTCTGCTCAGGGTTAAAATTTGATCTAAGTACACAAAGATTTCAAGGTAAAAGGACTGCTTTTGCCAACATCCCCCTTTCAAGTTGATGGCTACTGGCCTGCCCAAGCAAAATGATTGTTCATCAAGGAGCATGAACACTGTTATTGACATAATGTGACATTGAAATCCAATGGGCTGAAGCCCTGTGTAAGTTTAATTTTCTAAATGCCCTGTGTAGTACATAGTATAATATTGATTTGATTATGCTTTTTAACAATATGTAAGGATGTAATCAAAATTGGCAAATATCTTGTTCAAATATCTCTATTTTCTGCTTTATTTTATGGTGTCTGTTATAATTCTGTACATTTGACAGCCTTGCTACTTTTCATATTCTGACAGTTCATACATATTTCAGAACCTGATACACAGACCCAGTCACTTTACCAAGTACACACATATCATATTGGATGAGGTGCATGAAAGGAGAATGGAGTTTGATTTACTGCTTTGGATGATCAGAAAACTGATGACTTCTGTGCCAAACAACACCAAACTTGTTTTAATGTCAGCAACCATGCAGGAAGATATTTATGTAAGGTATGTATATGTATTCATAACTTTTAGTTCTGAGTATATTTACCAGCTTGGTCATGTTATGATTTAAAATGATTATTCCAGACTTGCTTGGGCACTGTCAGCGTGTAGTGGAACATGGTCAGCACATGGCCAGAAGTTTTCGCTACCACCAGCACAGGTGTTTGTTTTATGTTGGTTTGTTTGTTTTGTCAAGATTTCTGTAAAAAAATTCCCTAAAGATTTTTAAAAGACACTTTGACAGTGCTTCAGGAATGACATAAGTAATTACAATTGCAAATGAATTCTAGTATGCTTTAAGGATTTTAAAAAAAATTCATTAAAGATACAAATATTCTGTGGAGCATGAATTGCCAGTAATGCATGTTAACCACTTCTATTATTTAATATTTTCTTATACGTCTCAAATAAATTTGTCATGCCAAGGAATAAACTGAATGAACTGGTGTATGGGCGGCGGTTTATACAAAAATTCAAAACACGATTAGTCGTCATTGTTATCAGATCAGTCGAAATGAAAACACGATTAGTCGTCGTCGTTATCAGATCAGAAGGCAAAATACGACTAGTAGTCGTCAAAACGCAACTAGTCATCAAAACGCAACTAGTCATCAAGATGCAACTAGTCATCAAAACCCAACTAGTCATCAAAACGTGATTTGACGCCAGATGGCGCCCATTGTACGAAAATCTAGCTGGTGGTACACAGTGATCAAAATGGCGGACGTTATTGAAGCAGCATTATCATATTCCTCGAATTATCTCGAGTCTGATATATTATTATATATATAATATCATTATTAGATTGTACGCGAAGAGACAATTCTCGAGTTCGAGTGAGGAATATGATAATGCTGCTTCAATAATGTCCGCCATTTTGATCACTGTGGATCATGTGACTTGGCCTAGATTTTCGTACAATGGGCGCCATCTGCCAATCAGTAATTTTGTTTTACTTTAAATTTACCGAGTGGATGTGTTTGGTAAAGAGGTAGGTTGCTTTTTAAAATAGGCTTGATTGGTATACATTTGGAGTACACGATAAGTTGCGTCTTGATGACTAGTTGCGTCTTGATGACTAGTTGCGTTTTGACGACTACTAGTCCTATTTTGCCTTCTGATCTGATAACGACGACGACTAATCGTGTTTTCATTTTGACTGATCTGATAACGATGACGACTAATCGTGTTTTGAATTTTTGTATAAACCGCCGCCCATACTGGTGGTGTGTCCTTTTTTTCCTGGGTGGAGGTGGGTGGGGGGTCCTAGAAATGTCCTTACTCAAGCTGGTGGTACAATATCCAGAGGCGCCTCTCTGGTCCTCTAGGTCTTTTTTTATTTTTTTTTATTTTATTTATTTATTTATTATTATTATTATTATTATTTTTTTTTTTTTTTTTTGGAAAAATTGTCACATTCAGTTTTCATAATAGTAATTACTCTGTTTTATTTTTGCACAATTTTGATGATGTTCGTCCCATAACTGCCAATCAGTAATTTTGTTTTACTTTAAATTTACCGAGTGGATGTGTTTGGTAAAGAGGTAGGTTGCTTTTTAAAATAGGCTTGATTGTTATACATTTGGAGTAATTATTCTGGTTTTTGCACAATTTTTGTGTCATTATTTCCATAACTGCCAAACCATATTTTTGTTTTACTTTTACTTTAAATTTACTAAGTGGATTTGTTTGCTTTTGAAAATCCGCATTTATCAGTTTACATTTATGGTAATTATTTTGTTTTTTTATATGTGAAAATTTCATTTTTCACACATTAGTATTTTCATTGGCTTTTATCTCACATGGAATTGAATCACTTGCTAATTTTTCCATGTTCATGTTACCTGTAGTGCATAATGTAAGAGGGTAAGAGTGAGTATGCCATTTTTTGCTTGTGTAATGTCTGAACTTTTGACAGATTTGCTGCCTTGTTTCTGGTATGGTGTCTGTATATTTGTCAGCTTTGCTGTGTAGTTTAATTTCAACTGAGAGTCAAGAGTGATTCTGCTTAGAATATGCATTGTATTTTGCTTTATATTCGTAAACTTTGGTAAATGTACTGTAAGATTAAACACATACAAAAATTATCAGGAATGGGTACACTTAACTTTACAGAGTTGTGAAAGCATGCTGCGATCCTGAATCGGCGGTTAAATACCAATGACATAACATTTCATGCTTAAAAGTGGGTACCAGATAAAGCTAATTTAATTAGTCATCATTTAATATTCATGTGACCCAATCATTATGTCATCAATGAAAATCACTATTTACGCTTTAAGTCCCTGGGCTGAATCTAAATCTGGAAACAATACTACAAGCTAGCTGTGGTTTCACTGTCATGCGAGTCTGAAGGAAACGAAACATAACAACTGTGATAACATGATTTATTACACATCGTTGTTTTATGAAAAGCAGAGTGTATTTCAGGTATTTAAATCCCGAAATTGAATGATTTGTATAGCTTACATTTATAGGAGATAATACTGAAGTACTGAAGTTAAAAACTGAAACAATGGTAATGCACAACAAAATGTGCAACGATATTCAATTGTGTTTTTCTTCTGTAGTTTGTGTCCCATAAATGATCCCTGAGATGACCAAAAACATGACAATACTATTCTGAAAGTTTTCTTTTCCATACAGCACAGATGCAAAACAGACTGGTATGTCTGTGTCCCAGATTTAAGTGCTGTTTTAGTGTCATTTTTGGCTAAGAATTACAAAGTTTAAAATGCACAGCAATGTTTGGAAACACAAAATTGTTTGTTGTAATAAGACAAATCCATCCCCTTTCACATGAAAGAACCCCCATTGTAATCCAACATAAAGGAATATTTTGACATACTTTCAAAGATGATAACCCATTGCTGTTACCCACAATAATTGTGAAAATCAGATACATATAATCCAATGTTGCAACAGGTGACTGTTTTACAGCAGCAACTACTATTTATATACCTTGTGTTGTGAGCTGAAACAGCTCAGCCCTTTTGAATCTACAGACCAGATGACCCCGATGAAATGTGATTTTTTTCTGTCCTTACAGATATTTCCAAGACTTGTCTTCCTGGGATTCTGCCCCCATATTTGTTGGTGTCCATCAGCACCCAGTGACAGAGGTTTACCTAGAGGACATCAGTGACCACGTGTGGACATTATCAGAGGATGTGAGGAGATATTATGTCAAAAAGATTGCCAAATGTAATGGCTGGGATGTCAGTGATTTCATAAAATCTGTAGATACTTTCTTGGAGGAAAATGTCAAAACAGACGGACCAGAGGTGGATAAAGAAGGAGAGGAGTTGGATACAGACGAAGAAGAGTCAGAAACAGATGATGGAAACCTGGAGAAGGAAAGGTACCCACCTTTGGTGTAGCTTATGTATATACTAGTATGTATAACATTTAATCAACAGGCAGCCACTCAGAAATGCACAGATATGTGTTATAGTACAAAAGTTACTCTCAAACTTTCAATAATTCAAAAAGCTAAAACGCGCTCACCTTCAAATGCCAACCATATTGAATTTTTTTCTTAATCTTATGCAGTTTTTTTAAAGCCCTGTGCTAGTAGTACATAATGACAAATTTGCGGTGATGATGCCCTTTTATATGTAAAATACTTAAAAAATGACCAAATAACCTTATTTGGGCATCATTATTCAGCATTTGATACACGCCAAATGCGAGTAAAAATTAAATCTGGTGTGTGAAATTTATGGTGCAAGTCGCCATTTTGGCGAGTATATTTATGTCAACTTTCTATATTAAGTGTATCGGCAAAATTTAGACTCAGTAAAAGTCCGATTGACGTGCCAATATTTACGGGGAAGTTCAGGGAATTCCCCTAACTGCTAACCCCGTTTTTACTTTCATAAGTAATAATCGTGATTAGTTGATGTTGAGGAATTCTGTAGTGACGTATTCACAGTCTCACTGTCGATTTTGAAAGCCCTTAGCCTTCGTTTTAGCGACGAAGTTTGACGAAGTACGTCTTGGGATAATGCACAGTCGATACTTCCTTGAGAAAGCGTGCAAATTGATCATGGAGCAGATTTGAAAATTACGAAGGTCCCATAGAAGAGACTGAGATCATCTCAGAATCAGCCTCAAGTGATGTGTAAACAAAATCAAAGCAGAAACGAACTGATGCAAGCTAACTGTCTGAGCTTTCTGACCCAAAGCATATTTTTAACGTTCTTGAAATATGTATCTTGAAACAAGTACTTCTAGAGCCTAAATTTTAAAATGAGTAAAGCGACGAGTAAAACGATTTATCAAAACAGTTTTTAATTTTATCTTTATTTGCATCTGACTTACAACTAACTATGCAGCATTGGTACCTGATAACATCTCAATCATCAGTTATTACCACATGGCCTCTACTTTGAATATTTGGCTGGTAACTTCTTAATAAAACAGGCCAAAGTCTGGCTTGTACAGTTTCAGTTTGAATTTCTTTCTTTGATGATAATAATAACAGTAATAATAATAATAATAATAATTATTATTGTACCACCAGCGTTAGCGCTGGCGGTACACATGGTTTCGGTCTCGTCCGGATCGTTCCGCCGGCTCCGCCGGCTCCGCCGGACGGCTACCGTTACCGCTTCTCCTCCTAGACGGTAAGGCCCCCCATACCCATCTCATGGATTTAGGTCACCTATAATCTCAACTCGTTCCACGTAAAATTTGGGCTTTGTCGGTATTGGGGTCTGGGTGTGGCACTCATTGCAATGCACCCTTGTCCAAAAATGGCAAAATTAAATGCTAATTATCTACCCTACGGAAGGAGTTACGGGAAAATTTTCTACAGACGGCTTTCCAAAAGTCATATGTGTAGATTTCAAATATACCCTCGGATTTGACCTTTGACCTTTACTTCAAGGTCAAATGGGCCAAAATTTTCAAAAAAATGAAATTTTTTACGAAAAAAAAATTTTTTGCCCTGTTATTCAGACACCACACAGACTTAACCAATAATATTATTGGAAAGTGTTACCCTTCAGGTCATCTTTCATCTCCGTGAATTTGGCGTCAATCGGTGCATTTTCACAGGAGTAGCGGCCATAAGATACCGAAACTGAAAACTGTCTCTAATTCGGGAACCGTTAATGCTAGAGACCCATTCTTTTTTGCATTTTGTAGAGCATGTAAAGCCCAACACTGAAATTGGTCTCGGTTTTTTTGTATTCCATACGGTTTTCGAGTTACGCTGTATCAAAAAGTACATATTGGTGGTGAAAGGAAAATGTACGGAAGCCCACTGGTGCCATATGTAGAAAAAAAAATTATCTCGAAATTTCGAGATACTATTTTGAAATTTGAACAAAAAAATTTACCACCAGCGTTAGCGCTGGCGGTACACATGGTTTCGGTCCCGTCCGGTCCGTTCCGCCGGCTCCGCCGCCATGTTACCGTTACCGCTTCTCCTCCTAGACGGTAAGGGCCCCCGTACCCATCTCATGGATTTAGGTCACCTATAATCTCAACTCGTTCCACGTAAAATTTGGGCTTTGTCGGTATTGGGGTCTGGGTGTGGCACTCATTGCAATGCACCCTTGTCTAAAAATGGCAAAATTAAATGCTAATTATCTACCCTACAGAAGGAGTTACGGGAAAAATTTCTATAGACGGCTTTCCAAAAGTCATATGTGTAGATTTCAAATATACCCTCGGATTTGACCTTTGACCTTTACTTCAAGGTCAAATGGGTCAAAATTTTCAAAAAAATGAAATTTTTTACGAAAAAAAATTTTTTTGCCCTGTTATTCAGACGCCACACAGACTTAACCAATAATATTATTGGAAAGTGTTACCCTTCAGGTCATCTTTCATCTCCGTGAATTTGGGGTCAATCGGTGCATTTTCACAGGAGTAGCGGCCATAAGATACCGAAACTGAAAACTGTCTCTAATTCGGGAACCGTTAATGCTAGAGACCCATTCTTTTTTGCATTTTGTAGAGCATGTAAAGCCCAACACTGGAGGTGGTCTCGGTTTTTTTGTATTCCATACGGTTTTCGAGTTACGCTGTATCAGAAAGTACATATTGGTGGTGAAAGGAAAATGTACGGAAGCCGACTGGTGCCATATGTAGAAAAAAAAATTATCTCGAAATTTCGAGATACTATTTTGAAATTTGAACAAAAAAAATTTTTATCTCGAAATTTCGAGATAGCATTTTGAAATTTGAACAAAAAAAAAAATTATCTCGAAATTTCGAGATAGCATTTTGATATTTGAGCAAAAAAATTTATCTCGAAATTTCGAGATAGTATTTTGAAATTTGAACAAAAAAAATGCTATCTCGAAATTTCGAGATAATTTTTTTTTTCAACATATGGCACCAGTCGGCTTCCGTAAAAATGTGCAGTACGGTAATGGATAATAAATTTTGAACTCCGGAAAAATAAAACATAATGCTTGGCAAAGCAGACAACTTGTGGTCAAAAATGACATTATTTTATCAAATTTAAACTTCTGCAACTTCAGAGAACCTCCCATTTCAAGAACTTTGACCAAAATGACCTTTTCTTTATTTTAATTAATTTTTTCTGTAGGAAATTTATGGCACATTATGGTAACTCCAAAATTATAACATTTAGTCCCTTATATCTCCAAAACTGGCAGAGATAGGTCCATAGTTACTATTGAAGTTGAATAGGAAGTCATATACTGGCAATCTTACTGTGACCTTGACATTGACCTTTGACCTACTTTTCACCATGAACTTAACTTTGCAAATTTTGCTTCCCTTTTATCTCCAAAACTGGCAGAGATAGGTCCATAGTTACTATTGAAGTTGAATAGGAAGTCATATACTGGCAATCTTACTGTGACCTTGAAATTGACCTTTGACCTACTTATCACCATGAACTGAACTTTGCAAATTTTGCTTCCCTTTTATCTCCAAAACTGGCAGAGATAGGTCCATAGTTACTATTGAACTTGAATAGGAAGTCATATACTGGCAATTTTACTGTGACCTTGAAATTGACCTTTGACCTACTTTTCACCTTGAACTGAACTTTGCAAAATTTGCTTCCCTTTTATCTCCAAAACTGGCAGAGATAGGTCCATAGTTACTATTGAACTTGCATAGGAAGTCATATACTGGCAATTTTACTGTGACCTTGAAATTGACCTTTGACCTTCTTTTCACCATGAACTGAACTTTGCAAATTTTGCTTCCCTTTTATCTCCAAAACTGGCAGAGATAGGTCCATAGTTACTATTGAAGTTGAATAGGAAGTCATATACTGGCAATCTAAATGTGACCTTGAAATTGACCTTTGACCTACTTTTCACCATGAACTGAACTTTGCAAATTTTGCTTCCCTTTTATCTCCAAAACTGGCAGAGATAGGTCCATAGTTACTATTGAAGTTGAATAGGAAGTCATATACTGGCAATCTTACTGTGACCTTGAAATTGACCTTTGACCTACTTTTCACCATGAACTGAACTTTGCAAATTTTGCTTCCCTTTTATCTCCAAAACTGGCAGAGATAGGTCCATAGTTACTATTGAAGTTGGATAGGAAGTCATATACTGGCAATTTACTGTGACCTTGAAATTGACCTTTGACCTACCTTACAATGAACTTAACTTTGATTGCACCATTTTTAGTTATATATATTTTTTGCATATTTTGAAAATTCTTGTTGATTGCATTTTTACAGCTTGTCAAGCACAAGACTGGTGGCTGCACCCCTTATTTTGTGTATGTGGGGGTCTATACGAATGCGCTTGCTCCAGCTGGTGGTACAATATTCGGAGGCGGTATCGCCTCTCTGATCCTCTAGTTATTATTATTATTATTATTATTATTATTATCAAAGAAAGAAATTCAAATAAACATATTTATTGTTTAAAGTCTAAATCCCAAATCTGTTCAGTAGGCTGTAGTCTTTATAGTAGGTAGTGGTACACATATAACAGTATCATACCTGGTCATTACCATCTGTTGAGGATGTCTTCTCCCTAGGGAGGATTCAATCCCACTGCCATATGAGGTGCTGAATGTTACCAAGCTTACAATATGTTTCTTTGCCTGATCAGGAACCCTGCTTCAACCCCTACGTGCTGAGTGTCAAGCGAGGAGACAGCAGGTACCATTTATAAGGTACCCAGGAGAGGGTCAGACCCACTCCTTCCACTCCGGATGCAGACACTCTAGCCATCCCGTGATGTCTGCCATTCTCTGTGTCTAATTACTTGTCATTTACAAATCGGAGACTGTTGTGTTTTAAGTATATTCATTTAATATTTTTGCGTGGTTTTGGTTTTAGGGCAGTATACTCAAACCTCAGAGAAAAGATCTTCAGTGATCATGGAGAGCTTCATGAATCTGCAGTGAAAAAAAGGAGTTACGCTTTGGAACGAATAGTTGTTTCTCTTATACAAGAATACCTGAAGCCTGGAGAAACTTTGGTGGTATTTTTGGATGGTAAGATTTCCATAAGGAACTTACTTTTTTCTCTTACTTCACTGTTACACCTAACCCATTCACATCTCACTCTCAAAGCTAAAACATTCACGCCACACTGTTACACCTTAAATATTCATAACCTCACTGTCACATCTAACACATTCACACCTCACTGTCACATCTAACACATTCACACCTCACTGTCACATCTAACACATTCACATCTCACTGTCACACCTAACACATTCACACCTCACTGTCACACCTAACACATTCACATCTTACTGTCACATCTAACACATTCACATTTCACTGTCACACCTAACACATTCACATCTCACTGTCACATCTAACACATTCACATCTCACTGTCACATCTAACACATTCACACCTCACTGTCACATCCAACACATTCACACCTCACTGTCACACCTAAAATATTCATAGCTCACTGTCAAAGCTAAAACATTCATTCCTCACTGTCACATCTAACACATTCACACCTCACTGTCACATCTAGCACATTCACACCTTACTGTCTTATCTAACACATTCACACCTTACTGTCACATCTAACACATTCACACCTCACTGTCACATCTAACACATTCACACCTCACTGTCACACCTAACACATTCACATCTCACTGTCACATCTAACACATTCACACCTCACTGTCACACCTAACACATTCACATCTCACTGTCACATCTAACACATTCACACCTCACTGTCACATCTAACACATTCACACCTCACTGTCACATCTAACACATTCACACCTCACTGTCACATCTAACACATTCACACCTCACTGTCACACCTAACACATTCACACCTCACTGTCACATCTAACACATTCACACCTCACTGTCACACCTAACACATTCACACCTCACTGTCACATCTAACACATTCACACCTCACTGTCACATCTAACACATTCACACCTCACTGTCACATCTAACACATTCACACCTCACTGTCACATCTAACACATTCACACCTCACTGTCACATCTAACACATTCACACCTCACTGTCATACCTAACACATTGTTATTCACCTTTTAAGGTTACCCTGTCATCTTAGGTACGTATATTTGTGACACATTTCACTCAAAAAAATAGTTTTTTTAAGTGTTATGTATGTTTTAGGTATGTTAAGTATTGAAAAGTTGGGGGATGCACTTGGAGAGTTTGAGCCAAATCCCCCTGCGGAGTGGCCTGTGGACCATCTGAGGGTGATTGTATTGCATTCACAGGTAATGTTGTCAAATTCATTTTATCAAAACCTGATCATGTGATGAATCCTGCCTCACAACACACTCAGTGATATCTAACACTCATTTAATATGCTTCATCCAGCATTGAATAGATCTTTAAATGTCTATCAGGTTTATTTCTTTAGTATCAAACAGATATGCAGGCTTTAATTTGTATATTTTGATACAAATGAAATAATTTGTATGTTATATGTGCATTGATATTGGTAAGAAGCCTTTTTTCTATGTTTTTTCATTCCAGTCATGTCCTTTATTAATTTCTGTTATAGATCCCACCAGAAGATCAGGGAGATGCATTCAAAGCACCAGAAGCCAATTGCGGCCATGTTGTCCTGACAACCAACATAGCTGAGAATGCTGTGACAGTGCCCCAAGTACGTGTGGTAATTGACCTAGGGTGGAAGAGACAGCCAGTGTATGATGTGACGAGCAGACTGACCACTCTACAGCGTACACATATCTCTAAGGCATCTGCCAAACAGAGGAAAGGTATAACACCATACCTGTTAAAACAGTTGAAACTACTAGTTAAATGTTTCAAATAACGGAAAACATTTGGAAGTTGGAGTTTAATATTGCTAATATATGGCAAAAGGCACCAAATGGGATATGCTGTTTTTATGAATCATTTAAAGTAGATTATTGAGCACATGTGTAGAAGCAATCTCCTGTAAGTGTCAGGCATAGCGCAGTCATCAACAATCGAGGTCTTACAGTTTGTTATATTTTCTGTCGATTTGAGTAGCTTACTGTTGGAGGTTCATTGATTTGTTGCAAAGGCATTAAGGCTGTCAATTTATGAAGTTCTTTGTTTTCATTTACTTTTTCTTCAATACTTAGTCTGAATTTTTATATGCATGTTCAAACTGAATTGTTGGAATGCAAGAAAAAATTTCACAAATACAGATGCTAATGTGGTTTAATTTATTGAATAGTTCAATTCTACGATGAATTACCAAATAAATAATTACTGCTATTACTTACCAAGTTTTCTGACTATTATCCTTTACAGGCCGTACTGGTAGAGTGTTTGAGGAAGGCAACCTTGTTATTAGGCTGTACACCAGAAAGCTTTACAGAGAGTTGGAGAACTTTGACAAGCCAGACATCCAGACTGCTCCTCTGGAGAAGGTGGTGCTCAAAGCCAGACAGGCTGCAACAAATGCTTTCCCTGATTTGAGATCAAAGGAAATACTTCAGGACACAATAGAACCACCAGACATCTCGAATATTGATGATGGAATTAAAGTTTTATGGGAGAATGGAGCTTTCACAGGTAAAGAAATGGCATACTGAAATGCATTGCTTCACTTAACAAAGTGTCTTGTCTAAACAGACCCTCATTTGCAGAATTACAATCCCTAGGGAGTGATGTGCCAGATAGGTGTGAATGTGATAGGTGTGACTTAAAGGTGAATCTGTGAGTTTGACATTATTAGTATTAGCAGCGTGAACCCTGGTGGTACTTTCCTTCTGCCTCATCCTACTCTGGCTTCTGCAGGGTCTGTGTCATATCAGCAGAATCAAGTAACCATTACTGCTTGTCCTCCTTGAGCACAAGGACCTGTGACCTCGTCTCTTGGAATTGGGTCACATATAATCTCAAATAAATCAACCTAGATTTTGGGCTCTATTTGTGAATCTGCCTAGATGCTTGTTGCAATGCACCCTTGTCATTTGTTTTGGAAAATAAATGCCAAATATCTTCCAAACGGAAGTAAATATTTGAAAAGTTACTTTAAAAGTTTGACCGAAAGTCATGTACCCAGCGGGCAAATCAACATTGAATCAATGTTGAATCAACGTTGATGGTCAATGTTTAAACTATGTTGATATGACATTGACTATGAAAGTTGACTCAACGTTGAACCATCAAGGTTGAATCAACCTTGAGGTATCAATGTTGAATCAACGTTGATGGTCAACGTTGAAACTATGTTGATATGACGTTGACTATGAAAGTTGATTCAACGTTGAACCATCAATGTTGAATCAACGTTGGCAGTCAAGGTTGAAACTATGTTGATATGACGTTGACTATGAAAGTTGAATCAACGTTGAACCATCAAGGTTGAATCAACCTTGAACCATCAAGGTTGAATCAACCTTGAACCAACAAGGTTGAAACAACCTTGAAGTATCAATGTTGAATCAACATTGATACCTCAATGTTGAATCAATGTTGAAATAAAGTTGAATTTGAAAATTGAATCAACGTTGATATATCAATTAGGCTATCACGATATTTGATTGAAATATGCCTGATGGCTGAAGGTGTTCTCCAAGATATCAAGCATTTCTTGAAATAAAAAGACTCAGATCTGAAAAGGGGGGGGGGGGGAATTAGGAAGATTACCTACAAAAAAAGGTAATTTCGGAAGAAAAGGGGGGTCCAGACCCCGGGACCGGCCCCTGTATCCACCTATGGGTCTTCAGATTCTTTTTAAACTTTCCAGTGTGATGCTCAGTGTTACGGACCAAAACAGCCCGAACATAAAAAAACACAAACAACAACTAACTTAACTATGAATATAATATATTACAGACAATGAACATACACTACATAAACTAACTAAATGTAATACTATCATGTTGCATAAACTTTAACATTTGTCAAATACAATTAAATTCTAACAGATTTGTAGACAGTTAAGTTTTGAAGACGCAATGTCACAGTTTTACGAGTTCTTTTCTGTTAAACGTTCCTCCTGATAATGTGTGGTTTTGAAGACGCAATGTCACCGTTTTCCATGTCCTTATCTGTTGAACGATCCTTCTGATAGTATTAGTGTGGAGTTTTGAAGACGCAATGTCACCGTTTTCCATGTCCTTATCTGTTGAACGATCCCCCTGATAGTGTGGCCTCACAAGGTACTGTTAATAAAGTACAGTTTTTGTACTGTAAAAGTGTTACACACTGTCCACACTCACGTGTTGCATCAGTTCATGTTATCCGGAGTCTCGCACTTAATAACAGTCCCACACTTCATTTACATTATACAAGTGTGCAGGCACATACAGTAATAACTCATAAAAATTAAACAACAAATTAGCTTTACTAAAATAATTATAACGTCACATCAGGTAGTTAAGATAATTTGAAGAATACAAAAACAAAGGGTCACCAGTCTAATTTTTTTCTCACAGCTAACTTAAATTTCCAGAAAAACAGGCATTTTTGGCCTTTTCAAGCTTTTTCTTCAACCTTGAGTAAAATTTTGTCAATTTGCCATAAAGTAAGGCTGGTGACCCTATGTTTTTTTCTTTTTCTTAAAGATAACCTGTGGAAAATTTGAAAAAAACTGACGACCGCTTTTTTCACAAAATTAATTTTAATGAAAAAGGGGTAAAACAAGCGTTTTATGAGGGGTAATTACCCCTATGCATACCTCCCTAGTGAGATAATCATTTAAAACTATTATCAAGGTTATGATTAAGGTTATACAGTTAAGGTTGGCCCAATGTTGAGATCCAGTTGATATGTTAACATTGACAAAGGGTTTACAAACACAGGTTGATTCAATGTTGAAATCCTGTTGATCTATCAACATTGAAAACTGATTGACAAAGAAAGGTAAAATCAATGTTGAGACCCTGTTGATCTATCAACATTGACAATTGGTTGACAAGAAAAGGTTGATTCAATGTTGAAATCCTGTTGATCTATCAACATTGAAAATTGGTTGACAAGAAAAGGTTGATTCAATGTTGAGATCTTGTTGATCTATCAATATTGATGGATCAACATCATCTCAACCTATCCTCAATGTTGAATCAACGTTGAGTGCCCGCTGGGTAAATATTTCAGATATGTCCTTGGATTTGAGCTTTGACCCCTATTTCAAGGTCAGATATGCCAAAAATTAATTTCATTTGCATTATATTTGTTTTTGCTGCTTTTGAGAACTGCATAGACCTAAGCTTTTACATTATGGTGAGGATTTCCACTTTTGTTCTCTCTATTTGTGAGTTTGAGAGTAACCAATGCATTTTCCCATGAGAAACAGCCGTTAGATAATGAAACTGAGAATTTCTCTAATTCTAGGATCCTAAATGCTCGAGAACTTTTTGTTCTTGCATTTTGTAGAGCTTGTCAAGCGGAAAACCAAGTGTTGAGTCTGATTTTCTTTCATGCAGTTTAGGAGTTGCACTATTTCAAAAAGTACACGTGCATGTACAACTTGGCTATGTTCAATGGTAAAAATTTTCAAAATTAAAGTTGAAATGCTCAAAAACTAGCAGAGACACAGCCACAGTTACCTTGAATCATGAATAGCAAATCAAGTATTCCCAATCTTATTCTAACCTTGAACTTGACCTTTGACCTACTTTTCACCTTTTCACCATAAACTGAACTTTGCAAAGTTTGTAGCCCTTATATCTCCAAACCTAGCAGAAATACAAACAGTTAATTTTGAACTTATGTAGGAACTGAAATATTTGTAATCTCTATGTGAAAATGATTTGCCAAGAACTGCACTTTACAATTATTCAAATCATTTTATCTCCAAAAGGAAGAACTTTAATGATGACTCATAAAATGGGAATCTAATTTGACCTTAAATTTTACCTTTGATTAACGTTTTGCCATGAACTTCACTTTTTCTATCTATTGTATCTCCAAATGCAGCAGAGATGCGCTCTTCAAATAGTAATTGTTGAACTTGAATAGGAAGTCACATATTGGGAATTTTCAATGCGACCTTGGATTTAACCTACTTTTGAGCTTTGATATTAACATTTTGCATACATATTATTGAATTCAATTAAAATTTTAGATTTATCTTTTCCTTTTTTATTTATTTATTTATTTATTTATTTATTTATTTATTATTATTATTATTTTAGAAAACTCTGATAGGTCCAGCATCACTATGCTGGGTCACCTTGCGATGCAGCTTCCAGTGGATCTGAAACTGTCCAGGTTGGTTCTGTACGGCATTCTGTTTGGATGCCCAGTGGAAGGTATCATTCTAGCGGCAGCGCTAGCATCAAAGGATCCCTTCATGATGCCCACTAAGAAAGTCATAAAGAACACAAAGGAATTTGTCAAATCCCTTCGTAGGTCAGAGAAGTCCAGACGCAAGTTTGATGGGGGTGCATGCTCAGAGCCAATTGCATTACTGAACTTATTCAAGAAATGGTTAGAGTGGATCTATGATGAAAAGGGTAGGATGATTGTGGATACAGTATCCATTTGGGATATTAAAAAGGAATTCTGCGAGAATAATGCTGTCAGTTTGAGCAGATTAAATGCCTATGAAAGCTTGATAACACGTTTGGCAAGTTCAGTTCTGAAATATGTATCAGATCAGAGCATTGCCTGCAAGATCCGTGCTTTGGTTTTCTTTATTTCTGACACAAGGGAAGTTGACAACCCTCGTGTTACCAGCCAAACAGATTTCTTCCATCCCTCAGAACTCTTCATCAGTTCTGCCCAACTTGATCTGAAGGCATTGCTTCTGGCAGCTCTACACCCAGCATTTCTTGTTGGTGAAACCATGAACAAGCTCCATTATGTCAAAACAGATGTCTACCCCTTCAAGGAGTATACAAATTTGAAGACAAAAATGAAGGCAAATAAGATGGACATGGAGCGTACAATATATGTCCCAGCAAAATCTGCAATGCATGGCATAAATAATGAATGCAAACTTAGAGCAATGAAAGAGCTGGCAAAACTGTGCATCTTTTCCCATCAAACATTGCCAGAACTGAAACCAGCAGAAAAGGGATCAATTTTCATTCATTATACAGGAGCAGGGCCAGGGGAGTCTAAAATATTTCATGACATCACGAAAGATGCCCATAGCCTCTTCAAGTTTAGTGAAGGACGCCAAAGCATCATCTTCCCAGGTGAAAAAAGACTGATTACTTTAGAGCAGCCAATGCATCCTTACCGTATCCACTGGTCTGTGCTAAGTATTAGAGGGACAGACATGATGAGTCCTGAACAGAGGGAGTATCCATGTACTGGGTATCCAGATTGGCGTGCACCATTTGCCTCAGCATGTGATCTAGATCAGCGAACATATCTGGCTGTTGCTCACAATTTTATCAACTGGAAACCGTCTGTGGGGTTTATCAATGGGATGACCGTCCTGCCTCAAGATGAGGGAAATATGTTAGCTCTCTACTTGATGCTCACCTTCCAACCAAAGCACTTCTCGACACGGTTTATTGTAGACATCTGGAGACAGAGAATCACGCACCTGGAGCTGTTCAGACACAGATTTGCAATACCAGAAGCATCAGAGCTTACAGAGGAGATACTGGACCACATCAACCAGTTCCGCAAACATCTGTCAGAAGCTTTGTGTGCAGACTTGAAAAAGCAAGGTCTATCAGAGTTTTGCAGTATGAAAAGGTTTCTCACAAGATTGAAACAGCTCATGGAAAAAGAAAAGCATCAGAGTAGAAGTAAACTTTCTAACTTAGTTCATGACATCAGAGAGGCAATAGCAGATGCTGAAACATTTCGTCAGCTGCCAGACAAGTTCAAACTGCTGGGAGCATTAAAGGATAAAGAGACACCCTCCATTGATGACATCATAAAAACCATGACACAGGGAACAGACTATGAAGAGAGTACCCAGGATTTGGACTTCAGGTATAAGTTATTTTCAAAATGGCGGACTAAGGTCTCTTTTCCACCCAAGATGTGGAAACAAGACTCAATGAGGTCCACAGTAATTTACATGTAATGCATGAACATATGATGCAATTCCCAAAATCAACCATTTGACACAAGTTTTTTTAGCTCATGGGGGTCCTCAAAGAAAAACAGCAACAATCCACCCCTACCCATACCTATCCACCCTCTAAACATCCTGGCTTATTCCATTGATAAGATATGCATTAACTGAGGACCTTAACCTCTTCACTTTTAAAAGAAATGGGTGACTTATAAAACACATACATGGGGTACTTTATATAGTCATTAGTTACTGTACTTAAGCAAAGAACCTTTAAAAGTACCAATAATGTTAAAAATAAATTGTAACCTGCGTATTGTATGTATTGATATATTGCAGGTACAATGTAGAAATTGCCATAAAGGCCATGATACCTAGTGAGACCCAGGATGAAGAGCTGACTTACCTGCCTCCTTACAACTGTGAGGTCTTCTCCATGGCATATCTGAAGCAACAGAAAGACCAGCAAGATGCAGACAACAACATAGCATACTCCAAGATTACAGCACGTGCTGCAGGACCAGATTACTTTGAATTTTCTGAAAGTGACACCAGTGATGAAACCTCATCAGATGGAGAAGAATGGGAGTTCATGGATGTCAAAGGAGAAGGAGATGAAACATCTGTTGATGACAAACCCATACCAGAACAGAGAAAAGATGATTCGTTCCCCTATCATCCAGTTTTAACAGCAACCAGTTTTAAAAGACGACACAGGAAGAGGAAAGATTCAGTATCGGAGTCAGTCCCAGTAAACATCCCAGGAGTGGGTAAGTATCAATGTTGTATATAGTACATACATGTATTACTCTAGTCTTTTTATAAATCATTAAAGTCATAATAACTCTTCGTTTTGGCCAAAAATTTTCCTGGAAAAAACGGCAATTTTCAGTACTTACCAATGGTCAACGACCCCATTCCTGCATTCAAAGTTAATCCAGGGTTTTTTATGTACAGACACAGATGTGTCTGTACATATAGCCATCATCTGTGTCTGTCGTCGTCGCCGTCGTCGCCGTGCACTTTTATTGATAACACGATAAGTGGAAAACTGTTTTTTCTTTTGGCTTGAAACTTACAGAACTGATGAATATTCGTAATACGCAGGTCGAGTTCGAAAATCAGCATGATCGGGTCACTTACAGGGAATTTAAGCTGTTTTTTCACTTTTCAGCATATATGCAGCACCGATAACACAATAAGTGGAAAACCATTTTACCTTTTGACTTGTAACTTACAGAACTGATGAATATTCATAATATGCAGGTCAAGTTTGAAAATCAGCATGATCGGGTCACTTTTAGGGAATTTATGCTGTTTTTTCACTTTTTTCAGCATATATACAGCACCGATAACACGATAAGTGGAAAACCATTTACATTTTGACTTGAAACTTACAGAACTGATGAATATTCATAATACGCAGGTCAAGTTCGAAAATCAGCATGATTGGGTCACTTTTAGGGAATTTATGCTGTTTTTTCACTTTTCAGCATATATGCAGCACCGATAACACGATAAGTGGAAAACCATTTTACCTTTTGACTTGTAACTTACAGAACTGATGAATATTCATAATATGCAGGTCAAGTTAAAAAATCAGCATGATTGGGCCATTTTTAGGGAATTTATGCTGTTTTTTCACTTTTTTCAGCATATATGCAGCACCGATAACACGATAAGTGGAAAAGCATTTTACCTTTTGACTTGAAACTTACAGAACTGATGAATATTCATAATACGCAGGTCAAATTCGAAAATCAGCATGATTGGGCCTTTTTTAGGGAATTTATGCTGTTTTTTTCACTATTTTCAATATAAATGCAACACTGATAACACAATATAAGAAAAACGGATTGGCCAATTGTAATTATACTCACAGGAGTGGTCAATCTTACTAAAACGCAGGTTGAATTCGAAAATCAGCATAATCGGGCCATTATTTTAGAAGTTATACTGTTTTTTCACATTTCCTCAGATTCAAATATTAGGCATGTTAACAGTCTCATTATTTAACTAATAAGATGCCTAAAAGTGTTTGTTTGATATTTCCTGCATCTTTACAGCATTGTTAGTTGATTATGTAAAAAACATGGTAAACTTGTCATCATGTATTGTGTAATAAAGTGTCAAAAATGGAAATAAACTCATATCATTGCAGTTTTTCAGATTCAATCATCCACTATGTTCAGAATCTCAGAATGGAGGAAATTGGACATTTAACACTGTTCTATGTTCTATTGATACTTTTCCCATCTCATCAATTTTCTTAGTTGGTCATATAAAAATGGCAGTAAAATGTTTATTTTGTTTTATGTTTAAAAAGTGTTAAAATGGAAATAAACCCATTTCAGAACAGTGCTGTCTTGTTTACATTTTCAAGGTGTGACTTTGAAGTTCCATGGGCCTGAAGACCTTTGCTAGTCACATTTTCTGAATATCTGTGATACAAATATTTTATAATTAAAAATTGATGGTCATTAAGCTGTTAAACATTATGTAATATTGCATCAAAATTTTAAGAAACCCCTATTTTGGGCACTGCTTCCATGCTGACCATTTAAGGAAAATCATGTCACTTACTGTTCTCAAACTTACAGGAAAGAAACATGGGACTAAAATACAGCTTCAGTAGGCAATGCAGTCTGTTTGGTTTTTTTTTTTTTTTTTTTTGGCAGTTAAACAGTTTTTTGTGAAAATTTAATTTTTCACATATTGGCATTTACAAGGTGTGACTTTAAAGTTGCATGATCTTGAAGACTTTTGCTTGTCACATTTTCTGAATGTCCATGTTACTAATATTTTATTAATAACATTTGATTGTCATTATGCTGTTAAACATTATGTAATGTTGCATCAAAATTTGAAGAAACCCCTATTTTGTGCACTGCTCCTATGATGACCATGTAAGGGAAATCATGTCACTTACTGTTCTCAAACTTACAGGAAAGAAACATGGGTCTAACATACAGCTTCAATAGGCAACGCAGTCTGTTTGGTAAAATTTTCTGGCAATTTAACAGTTTTTTGTGAAAATTTAATTTTTCACTTATTTGCATCTTTATTTTCTGTTTTTTTTGTCTGTACATTTGACAGCTTTGCTGCCTTGTTTCACTTTTTTCAGCATATATGCAGCACCGATAACACGATAAGTGGAAAACCATTTTACCTTTTGGCTTGAAACTTACAGAACTGATGAATATTCATAATACGCAGGTCAAGTTCGAAAATCAGCGTGATTGGGTCATTTTTAGTGAATTTAGGCTATTTTTTCTCTTTTTTCAGCATATATGCAGCACCGATAACACCATAAATGGAAAATCATTTTACCTTTTGGCTTGAAACTTACAAAACTGATGAATATTCAAAATACGCAGGTCAAGTTTGAAAATCAGCATGATCGGGCCATTTTTAGGGATGTTATGCTGTTTTTTCGCTTCTTTCAACATATATGCAATGCTAATAACACAATATAAGAAAAACAGATTGGCCAATTGTCATTATACTCACAGGAGTAGTCAAACTAACTAAAACGCAGGTTGAGTTCCAAAATCAGCATAATCGGGCCATTCTTTTAGAAGTTATGCTGTTTTTTCACATTTCCTCAGATTAAATTGTTAGGCATATTAACAGTCTCATTATTGAACTAATAAGATTCGTAAAAGTGTTTGTTTGACATTTCCTGCATCTTAATAACATTGTTAGTTGATTATGTAAAAATGATGGTAAACTTGTTATTGTGTATTATGTTATAAAGTGTCAAAAACGGAAATAAACAAATATCATTGCAGTTTGTCAGATTCAATCATCTACTATATTCATTATCTCAGAATGGAGGAAATTGAACATTTAACACTGTTCTATTGATATTTTTTCCATCTCATCAATTTTCTTAGTTGATCATATACAAATGGTAGAAAACTGTTTATTTTGTTTTATGTTAAAAAAGTGTTTTAAAAATGGAAGTAAACCCATTGCAGAACAGTGCTGTCTTGTTTCAGCATATATGCAGCACCGATAACACGATAAGTGGAAAACCATTTTAACTTTTCCCTTGAAACTTACAAAACTGATGAATATTCATAATACGCAGGTCAAGTTTGAAAATCAGCATGATCGGGTCATTTTTAGGGAAGTTATGCTGTTTTTCACTTTTTTCAGCATATATATATGCAACACTGATAACATGATAAGTGGAAAACCATTTTACCTTTTGGTTTGAAACTTGCAGAACTAATGAATATTCATAATACGCAGGTCAAATTTGAAAATCAACATCATCGGGTCATTTTTAGGGAAGTAATGCTGTTTTTTCACTTTTTTCAGCATGTATGCAACACCTTTGTGCTATATGATGGTACTGTATGGATGACAGTCTATAAAATTGTCCCTTGGGTGATCACTAATTAAATTAAGGTCTATAAAGTCACTTGCCTACTCATTAATTTTCAATTGGCCATTAAATGAGATTACATAAAACACTCCTTGAGATTTCCCTGTAAAGTCCCATAGGTTTAGCTCTCTTAACTGTGTCACAAAATTAGGATTTTGTGATAATTGTGCAGATAAGTGGTGTTTAACATTGCAAATAAATTTACAACAAAAAGAATGTGTTCTGCCAACATGCTATAGATGAATAACAGTGCTTTATTTTTCTCAAACTTGGTGGGGTTATTAATATCAGGTTAATACGGCTAGATTAAAAGTTTGAATAGCAGCTTTATTGGAATTTTTTTACGTTTTATTTAAAATTTTTTAAAATTATTTTTCAAACACAAGCATCTTCAAGATGTGATTTTATACTCCCATCCACCAGAAGTGCTGTGCATTTTCTGTATTTTTGTATATAATTGTTATTTCTTCAGATTTAATTCTTAGGCATGTTAACAGTCTCATTATGGAACTAATAAGATATGTAAAAGTGTTGTTTTGACATTTTCTGCTTCTTAACAATATTGTTTGTTGATTATATAAAAATGATGGTAAACCTGTTATGATATTGTGTATTGTGTAATAAAGTATCATAAATGGAAAGGAACACATCATTGCAGTTTGTCAGATTTAATCATTCACTATGTTCAGCATCTGCAAATGGAGCAAATTGGACATTGAAAATTGTTCTATTGCTATTTTTCCTATGTCAACAATTTTCCTAGTTGAACATTTAAAAATGACAGTTTATTGATCATTTTGTTTTAAAAAAGGTGTTGAAAATGGAAAGAAAATCATTTCAGTACAGTTATCTCTTGTTTACATTTTGGCATTTTGAAAGTGTGACTCTGAACTTCCATGGCCTTGAAGACCTTCCCAAATCACATTTTCTGAATATTCATGATACTTTTATTTTTTTATATAAAATTTGATGGTCATTATGCTGTTAAGTATTATGTTTTATTGCATGAAAGTTGAAGAAAACCCTATTTTGGACACTGCTGCCAGGATATCGATTAAGGGAAAACCATGTTACTTACGATACTGAAACTTAGTGAAAAGTTTCATAAGGCAGAAGTGCGCAGCTTGTGTTTGAAAACCAGTGTGATTGTTTTCTGTTTTGGAGGCAATGCAGGTTTATAGAGTGCTATACTGGCATTTTCAAGTTGTGACTTATCACTCCCATCTGCCAGGAGCCCTGTACACTTACTTTGTAACATTGTCTGTATTTTGTTAAGTTACAAGAATGATTCTTAGGATTGACATACAGCCCAAAAAAAGAAATTAATAATATATAGTTATAATATATATATATATATATATATATATATATATATATATATATATATATATATATATATATATATTTTTTTTTTTTTTTTGAGTTTAAGCAATTTTTTTTGTGTGTAATTTTCACTGTACCTCATTCTGGCATTTCCAAAGTTTAACTCTTATCAGCCTGACACATTAGGAACTATTTCCAGACTCTATCATGCTAACTGTTGATCGATCTATCTCCATGGGAATTCTCGCTAAATTGTAATCAATATAAGTGGCTTAGTTGTCTGTCAAGCCTACTGAAACTGGCATGCCAGAATCCTAAGACTCTCAAACTGAAAGCAATTTAGTGAGAAACCCCTTGGAGTTGGATTGATCCTGTTAGATTGATCTAGGTATGGGAACTTAGTCTAATGCTTGATACACATTTTACTTTCATCCTAATCCAATGTTATGCAGAATAAGAATTTGATGTTGGCTATGCAGTTACAGTAAGCATAATACATTAGTTCATCAGAATTGACAGTATCCTATTTCCTGCGTTTTTATTTTCTGGTTTTTGTCTGTACATTTGACAGCTTTGCTGCCTTGTTTCCTAAACATAAGGTTTTTTGTTAAAATCTCTTATGAGATTTTAACTGACGGGGCCCTCTCTGACATTGCATAGTCACTGGTGACCTACTTAAAACCGCGGGAAAAGCAGACAACAACAACACTATATAACAATAATATAAGATTCATGAGATATATTCGTCTTTTTGTTAAAATGCATTTATATCCACAAGGTGTGCCATTGTGGGCTTTTCGTTATCCGACGCACTGTACAAAAACTCGCAACTTGCGTCTGCATCTGCATCAACGCGTTTTGTGCCATGTTATTTTGGTCTCGAATGAACGCGAGAATCCGCGTGACACCCTTACGTCATTAGCAACGGATGCCTTGACGACCGGGATCGAAGAAAGGCATCGAAAGCCCTTCTGACAAGCACAGATTTTTGTTTTACTACAATAAAGGCCGTTTTAGTGGTAAAATACAATAGAATATATATTTCCATGCGTTGTTTACAATGTATTTCTTGCAGAATTTAGAATCTCAAAGGAAGAGTTACTGTTGCTTTAAGTTAGTACTAGTACAGATCTTCTCATTTACATGTACAGCTTGCCAATCATGTGAGATAAGAATCTTTCTACATGATCTAGTGGTAGAAGTATACGTAACAGTAATTGTACTAGTGGATGTTGTTTACAACGAAGAACACTTCTATTCCAGATGTTGTACTAGTGGATGTTGTTTACAATGAAGAACACTTCTATTCCAGATGTTGTACTAGTGGATGTTGTTTACAATGAAGAACACTTCTATTCCAGATGTTGTACTAGTGGATGTTGGTTACAATGAAGAACACTTCTATTCCAGATGTTGTACTAGTGGATGTTGTTTACAACGAAGAACACTTCTATTCCAGATGTTGTACTAGTGGATGTTGTTTACAATGAAGAACACTTCTATTCCAGATGTTGTACTAGTGGATGTTGTTTACAATGAAGAACACTTCTATTCCAGATGTTGTACTAGTGGATGTTGGTTACAATGAAGAACACTTCTATTCCAGATGTTGTACTAGTGGGTGTTGGTTACAATGAAGAACATTTCTATTCCAGATGTTGTACTAGTGGATGTTGTTTACAACGAAGAACACTTCTATTCCAGATGTTGTACCTCAGCTCGTGCAGCATGACATCGATGGCATCACTGCAGCACTGGATATTTTTGTGGACATGTGCCAAGGCCTGCCCACCCCCAAACCAGCCTATGTGCGCAACTTCATGGGAAACCGCCATTACCAGGTTCTCGGGCTGCGTCTGCGCGAGGAACAGCTGGCAGCAGTCATACAATACTGTGATAAATACAAGGTTGAAGAAGGAGGCGACATGGGACCAGTTGTTTGTGAAAAGTCTTAACAGTTTGATTAGTAATAATGCTAGTGGGTAGCAGGTGGAAATGATTTATTACTACCCTAGTCCTGATCTGGGCTCAGGATATTTGGTGATTGGTTATCAGATGTATAGACACTAGAGATAATAGGTAAATCCTGGCTCACCTAAGACATGGTGAGTGGGATTCACTTCTTGTCTGGGCAGACCTATCCCGGGCAGACCTGTTCAGGTTTGCATCTGCACTTATTTACTTGTCATAATAATGAAACCAATCAAAATTGAATCAGCAAACCACATAACATTATGTAATTTTACAATGATATTCACTTAATATTTAATTCTGTTATATTGAAATTTCAAACTTTCCAAGTCAAATTTTAACCTTGCCAAGTTCAGATTTCGATTGAAATTTCAGTCCTGTCTGGGCAAAAATAAAGTCTGAATGGATTTTAATTTGGCTAAAGCTGATTTGAAATCTGACTGGATTTCAATCTGCAACATATATAATGAAAGTCACTGGGACCTTAACCCCTTTTTATATAGACAAAGGAAGTGGATATACTCTGAACAGTATCTGTCTGTGCTGTTTTCATTACTATCCATCAAATCAATCATTCTCCACATAACTGTCAAAGTTTATTTTTGTTAAAATTTAAAGGTATAACAACTCTTCATATGAAATCTACATTTCCTGCCAAAAATGGCAATTAAAGCATTTATACTAAATTATGTGCTTGTCATCCAACCATGTGACCTCTTTAGATGGCTATAGTCAGTAAAAATCTCTTAAGAGATTATAACAAAAAAGCAAACTTTCTAGAAAAAAAACAGGGACTAAATTTGAATGTAGAAATGGATTTGTTAAACTTTGGTAAGAATGGAAAAATTGTTGCTTACCCCCAGGAAAATTCATTTTGGTCAAATTATAATAATAATCTTTATTGAGCACTAAAATGCATACATATTACATTTTACAGGCTCTCTACACTAGTCATAACAACTTAGCAACAAATTATACAAATCTATACAATACTAATGGAATGATTACTGGGAAGCAGCACAGAATAAAACGACTATTGCTATTGATGGGTGTGTCGTTTTTTCAAACTTTCAGTTATATAAAGATATAATGATCTCAAACACGATTCACTTTTTGGACTGAGCAGCCACTGAATTTTTTCATGATCTGTTTTCTGCTCAGGAGGTATCATTAATCTAATTCTTCTGTCACTATGTTCTTCACATTTCAGTAAAAAGTGGATCTCCATTTCAATTTCATTACAGTGGGGGCACTTGCGATTTTCAGTAGGGGTTTTAGGGGACGTATAGCGGCCACGTTCAATTTCTAATTCGTGGTCACTAATCCGCATTTTTGCAATAGTCTTCATTTCTGATGGGGTGACTTTCATTGACAGATATTTTTCAGGGGTGTAGTTTTTTTTAAGTAATCTGTATGTCCTGAGTTTACTGTAGTTATCACTTTCCAGGTCTTTCCAAAATAGTTCCTCAATTTTATTGTTGATAGCATCTCTTAGGTTTTCAAAGTTATTTAGTGTTTGTGTATCAGTTTTATGGCCCAGACCCCAACACTGTATAAATGTTCTTATTGATTCAGATCAACAGGGTCCTTTTTCTTTTTGCTCCTGTTCATAAATTGAACAGTTAGCCGTGTAGATTTAATTTGAGGTTTATATGACGAAAATGGGGGGCTGTGAAATTTAAAGATTAGCATAATTAGAGACATTGGAACAAATAATTGATTTTAGTTCATATGTATTTTTTGCAATGTTCTCTCCAGAAAGCAGTTTTGCTGTTTTAAGTGCATAATCCATCTAACTAGAAAAGCACTGCGAGATATTATTATTATTATTATTGATTATTGATTGAATATTGATCCGGATCACCCCCAAAAACTAATTGTTTGTTCCTTGACCCACTTCTGACAGTTCCTGAAAATTTCATTAAAATCGGTCTATATCTTTTTGAGTTATGTTGATGACAAACAAACAGACAGACAAACAGGGGTGAAAACATAACCTCCTTGGCGGAGGTAATTAAATTGTGGTGCAATTACTAATAGTTTTTTTATATATAATGTAGATTCACTTATCTACTAATTTCATTTTGTTACATTGTGATGGCATATAGTCCTTTTGCCTTATACCATACTTCGCGAATGGGATTAATATCAACAGTTTTTACAAAATATTTCTTAATATTTGAATTCATATTTTCCTATAATGATTTATACAAACATTGTAATAAGATACATTTCTTTTCATTTATACTTTTATTATTCTTGCACACATATATATTTGAGGTCTTGCTCCAGTATTTTAATTCCTGCATTGCCATAAGATGCATAAGGTATCCCTTTGCTTTATACTGTACTTAGCATATAGAATCAATAACAACAGTATTTACAATTTATTTCTTAATATATAAATATCTCTTTTTATAGTACTGTAATCAATACAAACATTATTATATGAAACACCCCTATAGATTTGTATTCCATCATATCTAGAGAATACAGATTTTGAATAAATTTTACAATTCTGGCTTTATTTGTATTTATTTGTAAGTTGTGCCCAGCGGTACTGCAATTGGTTTATTAACCTAAATCACTTTTAAAAACCAATGCCAGTACCACGATATTACTTCTTCTTTCAGTGATGAAAAGAAATAGCGTATTCACGGTTTTATTCGTACCATAATGTGTCTCAACACTGATATGAATTAAACTAACGTGAAATAAATCAACCGTTACTTCGATCACCGCAACTGCAATGCCATCCATGATAATGCTGCAGGTTTACGGTTGAAAAAAATGTGTCATAAGTTTTAATAATTTATAATTAAAACTTATGGCATGTTTTTTCATCCGTTATTAAAATAATAATACTTAATTGAGCAATTAAATTGTACGTTTTCCTTTAGAGCTTTAAATTCGACCCTACACCTAATTGAACTAAAGTCAAGGTAATGCGTACAGCACGAGTGCAATGTCATATATCAAATGCAATTGCAATTTCATTATTTCTTCAGTGACATTTGAATAAAACAGGTAGTTGACCATGGCATTTGTAAGCCAAGTTTGACGTGCTGGTATTTGAGCTTTCTATTCGATTGGGTAAAGCTTAAATTAAAATAGTAAACACATAAATAATTTTAAAATTGATTATGTTGAAGAAGACGGTTTGACAAAGCAAGAATGAAGACTACATAAATGTCAAAAGCCTGCAGGCCCGTAGCCAGCATTTTTTTCTGGAAAAAGTGGACCTCACTATAAAACCTTTATGTACCTAGATCAAATTTTCCCCAGAGCGGACCTTTTCCCAGCAAAAGGCAGAGGCGGATCCAGAGATATTTTCTGACAGTCTTCCAAATTATCTCTGTTGATATACCCTCCATTTTTGACCGTCTTCCGACAAAAATATGTGGATACCCGTCAATGAAGACTTGAAAATCTGACCGTCTTCCGAAAGACCCAGAAGACGGTCTAAATCCGCTCCTTTAAGGGGCGGTTCTTTCGAACCCCCCCCCCGTCTGCGGGCCTGAGAGGTGAAGATAAAATAACACAACTTTTGTCGACAATTTACGGTATTCTTTATTTCCCGTTACGTGATAAATAGTTGATGACTGGAAACCACATCAAGCCGGAATCTTCTCCTGAATGAGGTGAATCATCTATGCAGAATCCAAGGCCACAGTAAAAGAGGCTAAATGTCACTTTATTAATGTAGCACTTTATAAAGATAGCGTATTAAATTTGTGTATCTGTAGGAAAGTGAGTCCGTCGACCTTCAATTCATGTGCCTCTTGCTGCATTAGAAGCATTCATTGTCTTTGGTGCAGATCGCAGTGCAGTCGCAGCCAACACTGGAAACAAATATGGCGAAGGAATGATTGACGAAGTCATTAATGAATGGCTAAGCCAATAATAATGGTTTAAACTAAAAAGTCATATAAATTTCTCAATTAGTAATACGGAATTGACTAAGTCAGTGATAAATGACTATACACTTACATGCACTGGTATCCTGTGGGACAAGTGAAGATCGTCTCGTCACATGGACTTATGATGTTAACGCACTGAGGTCTTCGTATTTCCTCTGTAAACAATTGTAAATATTTCTGTATGAAATATTTCTGTATATATTGTAAATATTTCTGTATAAGTTGTATGAGATCACCTGAGCTAAATATCCACGCCAGAGTACGCCATCGAAGTTACTTGAAACCGACAATGATTGGATTTTAAATTGTTTCAATTTTTGCTTAAATTTTCGCTCCTGATAAACCAGATACTTGTAGAATAGCTACATCTGTAGGAATTTTTTTTATTTTCACTTACAGATATTCAACGTTAGGCAACAAAATCAAGAACATGAAAAACCTTACTTAGTTTCCCATTTTTGCACACCAAACAGTCCACTTCACCATCTTTAGCTGGCGCCAGGGACATAAGACAAGTCACAAGAACCAAAACGGCAAGAGAGCGCATCCTGCTCGGCGTCTGTCCAATCACGGTCTCCACGTCACTATGAGTGGTGTCTACTAGTAACTGCGTTGTTATTTACTCCAAAAGCTGTGGGAGCCCACCTTGAGAGTAAAGTAGCGTATTCACCCAATACATAGTGAGAAAGACAGAGGAATAAAAAAGACAAGGGTCGGGTAGCTACAAATTGACAACGTTGTCGCAATAATTAATACCAAGGAGAGATCATTAGACACAATTTTAATTTCTTGCAAAAAATGGGTCTTGACGATGCTAACAGTACGCCATTAACAGCGAAATAAATGCTGCACTTCACTTGATTTGTTTGCTTATTGCCTGTATTCTTCCCGTGACGAATCAGCGGTACGTATGCACCATAAGCCCCGCCTCTCATGAATATTCATTTAAGTCCACAGAATACACCATGCGAGGACACTAGCTCGTCTCGCACTGAAATTAAATTGGAAATTATATTCCAAAGGTTTTTGATGATATTTATAATTCAACATTTTTTCATTGTACAGTTATCAACAGTGAGCAAACAGACACTCCTGGCTCTGAACCGCACTTGCTGTATTTTGGAAAATTAAAAAAGTGCCTCGGACTTCCTAAAAGCGTAGATCTCGTTGGCATTTTAAGGGGTGTGGTGGTCAAACTATTTAGAGGTGTAAATGTTGTTTTTTCTACACTTTACCTATCTCAACCCCGATTGACGAAGACCTACCGGTATTGGTGGCACAATTAGTGACACTCAGATAACTGTGTGATTTTGCGTTTTCGTGTGTTTACCACACCGGTATACAGGGGCATGCATCAATCAATTGCACGTGACATTAAAGCTGTGATCTGATTTGACGCTTGGCATTCCTGGATAGATCTGATTGGCTGGCGGCACATCAAATGCGAAGACTGCACCAATAGACAGACGGTATGGAGAGCAATGGGCAATATCTCTTTATATGGCTGTTTTAATAGCTTGTATCAGTGTATTTATCGCCAAAGGACAAATCAGGGCAAAGGATGGAAGTTACGTGACTAAGTGGCCAGCGACCATGCCATTTTCAAAAGAAAGAATAATTTTAACTACAAACAAATGATAAACGATACCCCCCCATTGATTCACGGGGTGTGATGATTATGAATCCATCTCATCTTACATCGCCATCAGTAACATTATTCTTGGAACACATCAATGTCCTTTTGAAATTTATTTTAATATATAACCAGGCTGTGGCTGACAATGGTTTAGGAATTTTGAGGGAAGTCTGTAGCTTATCTACTGAGTATTATGGATATTGTCATAGCCGTAATGTTCCGCGAAACACGTGATCTGTTTGGGGGACTCGCCAGGTTACACAGCGATGTAGCCGATTGCATTTTAAGTTCAAAATATACTATATTGAATCACATTCGATTGATGTGACAGCTTGCTTAAGCCCCCTTTACACTGGACGGCGTCCTTTCTGCGTCCAGCAGTACGGCCCCATTTTAGAGTTAAAAAATTATAATATTTTACATCCCGACAACTGGCCGATCATTGAGCATTCATTCTGATACAAAATCAATGCTCGTACCTCCTTATTAAGACCACAGCGATGCCAAATTTCATGGTTGCAGAAAGGACGCAGAAAGAACGCCGTCCAGTGTAAAGGGGGTATTAGTAGTTACATTATTTTGGTATTTCACAACACAGATGAATGACTGTCAAGTGGGTAGAGTTTTTATTGCGTTATCAGGGAAACATCCGGTAACTAAAGCATACCATAGGCACTAGAATATAGTGTATAATAATTAATGATGGTATTCTGTAGTCTATCTCGGCGTTATAGAATAAGAGCACATGGTGTTTATATGCTATTTGAAAATTCTAGGCCTATAGTGGTTTGACTCTGTCACACTTGAGTTTACTCTAAATGTATGCAGGGAACTTACCCTCCACCAGGGCGACAGATATTATAGGGAATTTTTCCAAAAGCCAGAGAACCCAACTGACTGTCTATCGAAAGACATATATTTGAATATCTTGTGAAAAATCAAACTGTCGCCCCGGGAACAGGAAACCCTCGAACAGTATCTGTTATTCTACAGTCTATATACATGTATAAGAGTAGAGCCTTTTATGAGTACAAGTTAGCCTAGATGTCTTTAGAAAAAGGAATTGAATTTATGTTTAAGGCAACATCATCATTTATAGTATTTGAAATTACCCCTGTTGCCTACCTGTTTCACTTGCCATTCAAGTACTCTACTCAGCAGTTAATTGTATACTGATATTGACAGTGATGATGCAAGGGTCATATATAATTATATACCTGGGTTGGTCATTGCAGATTCAGACAGTACAGGTAACAATAAAATCTCGTTTAGGTAACAATCCATAGTATTTTAGGCCAGTGTGATGACTAATGATGTAATTACCCCTGTTGCATATCTGTTCACCAGCCAATCTATCTGTACTCTGTTCTGTAAATTGTACAGACATTGGGCGAATAAAAGGTTATGAAATAAATGGAATCTCTTGTTCTTATAGCTCCCCATGCAGGGTTACATAAAGGGAAAAGTCACTGTACGTGAATCAACAATTTTTATCTAATTTAAAGGGGTTTTAATTTATCTTGTGTCATATGAATGGCCTAAAATTGAAGAAAAAATTTGGGAATCGGAAAAATGTTGCAAGACTGCAAGATTAATGGGATGGAGGATTTCTATTTTGTCCTTTAGGCCTACTGTGCAAAATTGTTCTGGGGGTAAGTACATAGTTGAATGTTGGACTGCACAGTTGCATGGAACTTTCATCATGCAGAAGTCACAGCCTGTTTTGGTGGAGTTTTCTTCACATTGGAAGGTGAGGTTGTAAATTTTGTATACTAAAATGTTGATTTTACCTAGTCTTTTAATTGACGGCTTGATACGATTGGGCAACAATGTGAACTCTCAAAACTGTTTGATGTTATGTTTGTTGTCAAGTATTATAGCTTGGAGGCACTCGTGGTCACTCTTAGGTTTTAAATTAGAGACCTTACATATTTTTTTCATTTTCCCCTGCACACTCACTGAGGAAGTTTTCATCGAAAGTGACTGGTGTTTTGTCTGAATTTGGTTTGCCAAAATATCTTGGGATGCTTGTTAATATTGATGAGTGGTTGCTGGTTGTGTTTACTGGGATCTCAAATGTTTCTAGGCCCAGTTTTATAAAGGACGTTTAGCACTAACCAGTGTTTTTAAACACTAAACAGTATGTTAGTAAACTGGCCTTTAAATAATTATTTAATCCAGTTAAACACTGGCCAGTTAACTAATTGGCTGTTTTCCGTCATAAGACTGTATATGAAACACAATTTTACCATCTTTTAGTTAATGGGTGTTAGGAGAATTTATCCACTGGTTAGTGCTAAACGTCCTTTATAAAACTGGGCCCTGTTTTTAGAATTTGGTATGAAGCTGATAATGAAATGATTGAGATCCCCAGTGTTATTATGATGGAATTGTTGACTCTGTTGGTTGCAAATTTAGCATGTTTGTAATAGACTTTTAAGTCTGTGTGAATCTCAAAATTTTTTTATGTGTGTTTGCAGTGTTGTCTGTATTTGCCGAAGTGAATTTCCAAGAGTGTGCGGTGGAAATAACACTGGGGATGATCGGCCATGTGCCAGGTCATTTATGCCTATTATTGTGTTTTTATTTCATTGTTTAATTTGGCTGTTGTCGAGCTGAGATGCATCAATTTCGTAAGCAGTTTTAGGTTGTATTCCATACCATTTTCAATTGAAAATGAAAATTTGAATTAAATTGTTTTGAAAATTTTGTGAAGGTGGTGAGTGCTTTTTGTTGCTGAAAAAATATTTTGTTCACATGACTGATCACCTTGTTTAACTGACTCTCAGTCGCAACACCAAACAAAGAATTTGCTACGTTGCCTACAATGGGGAGGACTGATCTTCTCGATCTATTAGTCTTGCCAGAGTCATCAAAAATATTCCTAAACTGATAATGAAGGGTCCACAACTCTGAGGCAGACTTACTGTACATCCTTTTCCCTTCTTCAATCGCCCTTTCTGCAAGAACACAATTCTCTTCCAACATACCGTCCCTGCACAAATGCTGGTACGATGACCTTGCTGGTATAAGTGGTACATCAACCGTCACCGAGTGAAGCCAGTAGTCACCTATCAGTTTTACAGTCCCTTTCTCCTTTGAACTTATTCCGTAATTCAACCTTACATCTTCTGCAGCGGCAACGTGGACAGCAATGGCAAAGGCTAGGACTAATACCAAGATCCTGATGTCATGATCACTGATCTCTAAGTGAGGAAAAAGAGGGGAAGTTAGCTTAATTGCGATTGCATTTGACCATCTTCTACTCTAGAACCAGCTAGGCAGAATACTGGCCCAAAAGAAAAGATTTAAGAAAAAGAGAACACAGCAGTTAAACAAGAACTTGTAGTTCGTCCACAGGCAATGCCTGCTTTATGTATTGGAAGTTACTACCTAATCCCAGTAAAAAATGGCTATTCATATCCCTAATAAGCATTACAGTTCAACACAGCCAACTAATTATCAATTAAACAGAAACACCATGTACAATTCCTTGCTTACCTATGAACAACTAATTTCTTACGCCAAGTTTGAAAATAAGCTTGATCAGTTAAGTTTTGATGAAGTTATTAGCCTTTTTGTATATAAGTGGTTTTTCTTCAGATTTAATTCTTAGGCATGTTAACAGTCTCATTATGGAACAAATTAGATATGTAAAAGTGTTGTTTTGATATTTTCTGCTTCTTAAAAATATTGTTAGTTGATTATATAAAAATGACAGTACACCTTTTATTGTGCATTGTGTAATAAAATATCAAAAAGGGAAAGGAACTCATATCATTGCAGTTCGTCAGATTCAATCATTCACTAAGTTAAGAATCTCAGAATGGAGCAAGTTGGACATTTAAATTTGTTCTATTGATATTTTTCCTTTGACAACATATTTTAATTGATCATATAAAAATGACAGTAAATCGATTATTTTTTATGTAAAAAAAGGTATTGAAAATGGAAATAAACTCTTTTCAATACAGTTTCTCTTGTTTAGATTTTGGGATTTTCAAAGTGTGTCTGAACTCTATGGGCTAGAACATTTTGTGAATATCCATGATAGTTTTATTTTATCATTAAAAAACTGATTGTTATTATGCTGTTAAGCATTGTGTAATATTGCATCAAAATTGAACAAAACCCTATTTTGGGCACTGCCTCCGTAGTGACCGTGAAAGGAAAACCATGTCACTTGCTCTTTTTACACTTGAAGGAAAGAAACATGGGACTGAAATACAGCTTCAGTTGGAAAATCTGTCTCATTAGTTAATTTACTGGAAGTTATAGAGTTTTTTTTTTGTAAAAATTTTTATTTTTCACATACTGGAATTTTCAGTATGGGACTTAGAGCTCCCTTGGGCATGAAGCCCAGTGGTAATCACATTTTTTTAATGTCAATGTTTTTAATAGTAGGTATTTATACAGTTAATCATTATGTAAAGTTGCATCAAAATTGACAAACAAGGCAGCAAAGCTGTCAAATGTACAGACAAAAAACAGGCAATAACTATGCAGAAAATAGGCTACTGTCAATTCTGATGCAAAAGTACATTATGTTAAACTGCAAATTCAACATCAAATTTTAATTATGCTCAACAGGTAATACCAATGTAAGTTAAATGTGTAACAAGTTCACACTTTGCAAATGTATAACCTCTAGAAAAAGAAGCCAATTAGACTGCTTTTCCAACTCAGGCTGCATTTTAGTCCTGTATTTCTTTTTAGAAAGTTAGGCAATCATAAGTAACATGGTTTTCCCATAATGGTCCTCATGGCAGCAGTGCCCACAATACGTTTTTTTCAAATTTTGATGCAATATTACATAATGTTTAACAGCATAATGACCATCAATTTTAATAATAAAATATTAGTATTATGGATATTCAGAAAATGTGACTAGCAAAGGTCTTCAGGCCCATGGAACTTCAAAGTCACAACAACAAAAAAAGTATAACTACTAAAATAGTTGCCCAATCATGCTGATTTTTGAACTTGACCTGCGTTTTATGAATATTCATCAGCTTTGTAAATATATAGCCAAAAAGTAAAACTGTCTTCCACTTATCGTGTTTACAATGAAAGTGCACGGCGTCGGCGACAGGGACAGTGACGGCGACGACAGACGTTGGTGATGGCAATATGTACAGACACATCTGTACATATTTACTGTATTGTTTGAGAACAGTAAGTGACATGGTTTTTCTTAAATGGTCATTATGGGAGCAGTGCCCAAAATAGGTTTTTTTTTTTCAAATTTTGATGCGATATTACATAATGTTTAACAGCATAATGACCATCAATTTTTAATAATAAAATATTAGTATCATGGATATTCAGAAAATGTGACTAGCAAAGGTCTTCAGGCCCATGGAACTTCAAAGTCACAACTTGAAAATGCCAAAATGTAAACAAGACAGCACTGTTCTAAATTTTTTTTTTTTTTTTTCATATTTTAAAACAATTTTTTTACCATAAAATAAAATTAACAGGTTACTGCCATTTTCACATGATCAACTAAGAAAATTGATGACATGGGAAAAATATCAATACAACAGTGTTAAATGTCCAATTTTCTCCATTCTGAGATTCTGAACATAGTGAATGATTAAATCTGACAAACTGCAATGATATGAGTTTATTTCCATTTTTGAAACTTTATTACGCAATACACGATAGAAAGCTTACCATCATTTTTACATAATCAACTAATAATGTTGTAAAGATGCAGGAAATGTCAACCAAACACTTTTACATGTCTTATTAGTTAAATAATGAGACTGTTAACATGCATGAGAGTCGAATCTGAGGAAATGTGAAACAAGACAGCACTGTTCTGACATGGGTTTATTTCCATTTTTAACACTTTTTTTAACATGAAACAAAATAAACAGTTTACTGCAATTTTTATATGATCAACTAAGAAAATTGATGAGATGGGAAATTTATCAATAGAATAGTGTTAAATGTCCAATTTCTTTCATTCTGAGAATCTGAACATAGTGAATGATTAAATCTGACAAACTGCAATGATATGAGTTTATTTCCATTTTTGACACTTTATTACACAATACATGATAACAAGTTTACCATCATTTTTACATAATCAACTAACAATGTTGTAAAGATACAGGACATGTCAAACAAACACTTTTACGTATCTTATTAGTTCAATAATGAGACTGTTAACATGCCTAAGAGTTGAATCTGAGGAAATGTGAAAAAACAGCATGACTTTTAAAATAATGCCCCGATTATGCTGATTTTCGAACTCAACCTACGTTTTAGTAAGACTGACCATTCCTGTGAGTTTAATGACAATTGGCCTATCTGTTTTTCTTATATTGTGTTTACAGTGTTGCATATATGCTGAAAAATGAAAAAAACAGCATAACTACTAAAATAGTGGCCTGATCATTGAACTCGACCTGCGTTTTAGTAAGATTGATTACTCCTGTGAGTTTCATGACAACAGGTCTAACAGTTTTCCTTAAAATGTGTTTACAGTGTTGCATATATGCTGAAAAGTGAAAAAAACAGCATAACTTCTACAATAATGGCCCGATCATGCTGATTTTCGAACTTGACCTGCATTTTATGAATATTCATCAGCTCTGTAAATATATAAAGCCAAAAAGTAAAACTGCCCTCCACTTATCGTGTTTACAAGGAAAGTGCACGGCGCTGGCGCTGGCAACGGCATCGGCAACGGCATCGCCATCGGCATCGGCGACGACAGACGCAGGTGATGGCAATATGTACAGACACATCTGTGTCTGTACATAAAAAACCTACTTTGTGCAGTGCCACCATTAACGTTATGGAAAGAAAACTGTTACTTTCTATTTTTTCAACTATTCTTACAAGAATGATTCTTAGGATTGACATTCAGCTCATATTAGAAAACCAGCTCTTATTAGATTATCATTTTTTTTAAAATTTATGCATTTTTTGTTAAATTTTCATTTTTCTCATTCTGGCACTTTCTAAGTATAAACTTGAACTCTGATGGGCCTGGAGCCTTATGCTTTTACTTTCGTCTGTGTTACCTGTTGTGCATAATTAAAATTTGATGTTGACTGTGCAGTTAAACATAATGTATTATTATATCAGAATTGATAGTCTTCTATTTTGTGCATTATTGTTTTGTGCTTTTCTTAAGGTGTGACTTATGGGCCTGAAGACCTTTGAGAGGGTCAGTCGGTAAATTTCTCTTGGGTATCACTAGGCTAAGTTATAAAGTTATAAAGTCATTTGCCTAATTAATATGCCATTAAATTAGATTACATAAAGCACACTTGTTGATATTTCCCTGTAAACTCCCAAAGGTTAAGCTCTCTGCTAGATTAATAATAAAGAAGCAGTGATAACTATGCGGGTAAATTTTGTTTTATATTGCAAATAATTTTATATATATTTCAAACTCAAAGATTAATAGTTTGAATAGCAGCATCATTGGAATTATATTTACCTCTGCCAAGGAGGTTATGTTTTCACCCCTGTTTTTCTGTCATCAACATAACTCAAAAAGTTATGGACCGATTTTGATGAAATTTTCAGGAACTGCCAGAATTGGGTCAAGGAGGACAATGATTAGTTTTTGGTAGTGGTTCAGATCAATAATCTATCAATAATCAATAAGTATCAAAAATGCCGCGGGTATTCAATGCACAGATCGTAATCACAAGATACCGCAAATAGATTTTCAGATTTATAAAAAAAAGATTTTTCATGTGAATGCAGCCTTAGTTTGATTTCTGCTGCTGCTTTCCTACCCTTATTTATTGCTTCTAGTTTCTGTGCAATGTATTCTTCTGTTGTTTTGGGGAGGTTATTTGTAGTTATTTGTTATTTGTAATTCGTTGTCCAAGGGTGTGGTCATTTCTTTGCCAAATAGAAGAAAGAATGGTTTGTAGCCTGTACCTTCAGATGGAAAACTTCTGTAAGCCATGAGTATTGATTCAATGTGATCTGACCAGTCCGATTGGTCCTTTTTGCAAAGAGCTCGCAGGGATTGCCAAATATACCCATACCTTTCACATACTGCATTGGTCTGGTGGTGGTAACTGGCCGTGTAATGTTTTTCCACATCAAAAATATCACAGATGGCCTGGACTAATTTTGATCTGAAATTCTGGCCTCTGTCAGTAATAATTTCGGAGGGAGCACCATATCTGGTGAAAATTTGGGAGTACAAAATTTCAGCTATTTCTTTAGCTTCTTGGGATTTGAGTGCAAATGCTTCTGGCCATCGCGAAAATGAATCTACTGCCAAAATAATGTATCTATAACCAGATTTTGAGGGGGTAATTGGGCCTAAAATGTCAAGGTGCCACGTGCTAAAGACTTCTTTGATGGGAAGGGGTTGCAAGGGCGCTGTTTGAATTTGATAGCTTCTTTTCACTCTTTGGCAAACTTCACAGGACTTGACATAATGTTTCACATCCCTAGGCATTTTGGGCCAGTAATATTTCAACCTAAGTTTTTCTAAGCATTTGTGAAATCCAGGATGACATGCACCTACCCTCGAATCCTGGTATGCCATAAGAACTCTTTTTCTGTACTGTTTAGGGACCACTAGCTGTTCAATTTCCGTGTTATCACCCGCCTTTTGCTTTCTGGTGCACTGATGTTTTCTATACAAAATGCCATCCTTTAGACAGAAGAATTTTTGGATGTTGTTTTGATCTTTACTATCGTCTTCTGTGGGTTTTTCAAGTTTTTGATGGTGGAAACAAGATCTTTAGATGAGCGTTGCATTTTGTAGAGGTTGTTCAGTTTGACTTCACTAGGGAATGAATGGGAGACAGGTATGGAGACACTGGCCACTACAATGGGAGGTTTTGGTTGTTTATAGATGAATTTTGTGACTTCAATCTTTTAGAGTGTGAAGCT
This sequence comes from Lingula anatina, assembly GCF_051362555.1. Classification (NCBI taxonomy): domain Eukaryota; kingdom Metazoa; phylum Brachiopoda; class Lingulata; order Lingulida; family Lingulidae; genus Lingula; species Lingula anatina. The sequence continues at coordinate 725,120 of NC_141774.1, read as the reverse complement.
CTCCAATCACGCCACTAACAACTGATAGGTCAGGTTGCTGGATTTCAAAGTTTTGTTTTGGAAGTTGCTGTAAAATGTTTTCAGAAATGCAAGAAATGCTAGCGCCAGTATCTACCATTGCCTTTAGATGAAGGGAGCCTATTTTTATTTGCAATAAGTTGTGGTCGGCAGGGGCGGATCCAGTGATTTTTTCTGACAGTCTTCCAAATTATCTTTGTTGATCCGGCCTCCATTTTTGACCGTCTTCCGACAAAAAAATTAGATACCCGTCAATGAAAAATTGAAAATCTGACCGTCTTCCGGAAGACCCAAAAGACGGCCTGAATCCGCCCCTGGTCAGTACGATCAGCCAAATAAATAGTGTCCAATCAGAGAATTCTACCATTTTCAGTCATATTGTGCGTGCACCCCTACTGTTGAATATTTTTGCAAATCACTGCCAAATGTCCAATTTGCCCACATTTATAACAATTTTTGTCACGTGCAAAACATTGAAATGGAGCATGAAATGTCCACTTACCGCATGATTGGCACAGGTGTTTCCTTTCTCTCCCATTTGCTCTCCCTCTCTCTCTTTCCCTACTGCTACGTCTTAGCCTCTGTCTGTCTCAGACAGTGTCTGCAGGCTGAAAAGACACTCTACGATTACTTTCAGTACTAACAGTTTGCTGCTGTGGCTGCTTCCTCTAATTCTCGTAAATTTTGTGGGTTTTTCATTATTATTGCTGTTCTTATTGTTGGATGTAACCCATTGACCACTGCTGCTACTATATGTTGATCTGGGAGCCTAACTTCTCGACCCATTTTCGTCATTCTTGCAATATAGTCCCTAATTTTAGTGTCCCCTTGTTGACAAGTAAACCAGGTAGCTGTTTTTGCCCTCACCGAGGCTGGGCTAGGCCCATATCTACTTAAAAACTGGCCTTTTAGGGCCTCAAAGTCACTTTTTGTCTCATTGCTTAGTGTGGAATACCACGTTTTTGCATTGTCCATTAGTAAGTACACAAAATGAGACAGTTTCATTTGATTATCATAGTGTATAAGACTGCAGTATTCTTCATATCTACAAACCCACTCCCTCGCATTCTCAGCTTCATCCCCTCTGAAAGGGAATGGTGCCATATGCTGGGGTAGTGAAATTACCACTGGCTGTTGCTGCTGCTGTTGCTTTGGCTGCTGCTGTGGCTGGCCTGCTGGGGCTGTCTGTTGAGGTATCTGAGGTGCAGTTGATGGTGCTGGTGGTGATTCAACGCTGCCTGTGGACTCGGAGTTGACTCCAGATGGTCCTGGTCTACTCTACTGTATTGGTTCATCTTCCTGGGATCTTGGGGATCTTCTGGTGCTCATGGACATGGAAGTTCAATATTCTGGACTGCTTGGCATATGTAAGGCACTCAGGAAAGTTTTAATGCCCAGGTTCTCCACCACTATGATGGTCCAGGGGAAGTTCTCCCACCGTATGCTGGGGATATGACGTCTCAACTCAACAAACTCACAGCCTTGATTTTATAAAGGTTTATTTCTGTTAGCGTAGATATGCAGAGTAGTCTTACTTCTATAATGGAAATAGTAACCTTTCTGCTCCAAAGCTAACCCTGTATTGACTGACTGAGGACATTTCTGGTTACTATTGGTCAGGTTACCTGTCACTCAGCAGCCTCTACTTAATTTTATAGACAATGTACAATTTACATAATATAGAAATATAGACAGGATATAACATAAAATGCAGACAAAGGCGGCCACTTAACAATTTACCATCTCCATGAAACAAAGGTTTAAGGTAGATATAAAGTGATTAATTTTCTGAAACTGGTTTCCATGAATCAGATAAGGTAACAAGATATACCGTCCATTGTCATGTAATGTACTTAATTAGAGACTCACTATATCTATACAGGAAGGAAGGTTCAGCTGTAACTAAGTGGCCCACTGGCTGTAATGTTGTTTTCTTTTATTTTCTTTTTTTTTAAAGTAAATGTTAAATAATCATGAAATAAATAATGCAAAATAACTGTCATACATATATCAGCAGCAGTTCCTTTTAGGGATCTGCGTATAGCTAAAAAGATCATTGCAGAAGGATAGACACCCTCTTTAACCAGACTCATGACTTCGTATCGCCACTGTTGATATGATGACTCACCCTTTCCATCATCACCTGAGAAATAAGAAATTTTGGGTGGAACACCAGAAGTAGTAGAAAAAGTAGTGCCACCAGGTGTACCTGACACATTCTGAATAGGAGCAGAGGCCGCTGCTGGACTAAGAGCTGAAACAGTTTGTATGTGATCAGATGATACTGTTGGTGAATGAGCTGGAATATCAGACTCAAAAAGGTGATGTACAGGTCTTTTAGTTGAATGAGTTTCATGAAATTCATTTTTTTTTAATCTGAAACATCAAACGCTTGTTATCAAGGGATATTGCACTCAACATATCAAAGAAAACTTCACATACCAATTGTGTTAGGATGCTCTAACACATTCAGAGAACCACTGTACTACTTCATTTAACTACTGGTCAGAGCAGTGATGCATGCACAACACAAATTACAGTCACAACTTATATTTCATAATGTATGCAAACAAGCAGCATCTACTCTCACTGTTCAAATCAAGCAATGAAATTTGGCTGTAAAACTATATTTATACTGAAAACACCCATCTAATAAAATTGAAAAAAAAAAATGATGTATAAAATTCAAAGAGGAATGAAAAAATATAACACAAACTACCTTCACTTGATATTAGCTAGACTGAAAACAGGTAATACTGAACTGTACACTACTCAATCTAGTAAGTGAAATGACTATAATTATATACTCTTGACTGAGTCCGCTGCATAATGCTATTTATAACAACACCCAAATTTGTGCAACGGTTGACTGAACAAACGGGTAATATGAATGCTACAGTTCAACTGTTGAAACGATGGAAATTCAGAGTGTGAAATAAATAAAAACTGTTTACAAAGTCACTAGTAGGGATGTAATATTTACATTTACAAACGATAGTAACTCAGAGCATGAAATGAATCAAAACTATTTACAGCGGTACTGTTAGGAATGCAATATTTACAAGTACCTCTACAATTGTCCAATTGTCCTTTAGATAACGATCGTCACTGACAGCTTCAAGCAATGTCTCGCAGTAAGCTTCAGCTTCCTCACAATGGTCCTGGTCCTACTGTCTTATAAATAACCGATCATCTTTGACGATTTCAAGCAGTGGATCGTAGTTAGCTTCAGCTCCTGGGTGTCACAGCCGGCAGCTTCAAAGTACGAGAAGATGTATACACCAGAAATGACAGATCGACTTTGTATCATTCACAGCCGACACAGAGATCAGGAAAATGTCCTTTAGAAAATGTCTTTGTTTTCTTCACAACAGGCTTCGTTGGCGGTCGTACTAGGCATCCCCAGTTGAAACATCGACTTGACCAGTTTTTCCAACAACACAAAATCACCATTCGGGCTACCATTAGCTCAATGGGTGGGGTCGACCAAACTGCAGTACTAGTTATATGATTTCCCCTTTACTATTGTACTCAGTAGGTCCCTGTTCGGGCGCCAATTTGAACAGATTTCATTACTGTTCTGTAAAGAAAAACAATGTTAGCCCACGTGACGTAAATTCTTTATTCTTTATAAATTACATAGCTTACTAAGTTTACTAAATAAAACATTAAATTAAACATTAAATTGATAATAATAACTAAATAATGAGGATAAATAAAATAATATATAACTTAATACAAAATGAAAGATAAAAAGAAAACAATTTTACCTGTAAAGAAAAACAATGTCAGCCCATGAGACGTAAAGAGAGAAAGTGAGAAAAGAGACAAAGGAAATTAGCGGTTAAAGACTTTAAACCAATGAGAAGCAAGAACGTATAAAGAAATAAATCAGGGAAGACTGAAAATAAGGACAGAAATATAAAAATGGAAAAGACAGAACATATGATAAAATAATTAACAAAATAGGATATCAAGTAGTACTACTACAAAAATTAAAGACATTTAGAAAATTTGATTTCCACTGGGCTACATGCCCATGGGAATTATAAGTCCCGCATTGAAAATGCCAATATGTGAAAGGTAAAAAATTCAAAAAAAAAAAAAAATGTACAACAGAAAAAGAACTGCTTTTCCAACTCAGGCTGCATTTTAGTCTTATGTTTCTTTCCTGTAAGTTTAAGAAAATACAGAAAATGCACAGTGTTACAAGTGGAAGTCACATTTGGAAATGCCATGTTTGAAAAAAAAAAGAATTAAAAACTAGAGGATCAGAGAGGCGCCTCTGGATATTGTACCACCAGCTGGAGTAAGCGCATTCGTATGGACCCCCCCCCCCTCCAAAAAGGGACACCACCACCAGTCTTGTGCTTGACAAGCTCTTTAAAATGCAATCAAAAAGTTAGCAAAATATGCAAAAAAATATAACTAAAAATGGTACAATCAAGCAGATTTTGTAATTGACGTGCACTTTCCTAACATTGATCACTCCAGTGATTTGCTGGACATTAGGTATTCTCTAGATAAAAGGTCTATTGGTTTTCCTTGAAATGTGTTATCAATGGTGCATATATGCTTTACCAACACTGGGCACATCTCTGTTAGTTTTAAAGATATGAGGGGCAAGAAAATTAATATGCAAAGCTCAGTTCATGGTGAAAAAGTAGGTCAAAGGTCAATTTTAACATCACAGTATATGAATTTCTATTCAAGTTCAATAGTATTCATAGGCATTCCTTTGCCAATTTTGGAGATTCAAAGGTCAGAAAACATGCAAAACGCAGTTCATCATTAAAAGTAGGTCAAAGGTCAATTTCAAGGTCACAGTTAGATTGCCAGTGTATGACTTCCTATTCCAGTTAAACAGCAACTTTGGGTGTATCTCTGCCGGTTTTTGAGATGTAAGGGACAGAAAACTTGCAAAGTTCAGTTCATGGTGAAAATTAGGTCAAAAGTTAATTTCAGGGTCACAGTTAGATTGCCAGTATGTGACTTCCGATTCATGTTCAATACTATGGGTGTATCTTTGCCAGTTTTTTGAGATATAAAGATCAGAAAATTGCAAAGTGCAGTTTATCACTAAAAATAGGTCAAAGGTCAATTTCAAGGTTGCAGATTACCAGTATAACTTCAATAGTAAGTATTGCCTATGTCAGCCAGTTTTGGAGATAAAAGGGAAGGAAATTAGCAAAGTTCAGTCCATGGTGAAAATAAGTTCAAAGGTCCCCTTACGAAAATTTCCTATCGGATCCTATAGGATTCCTATAGGATCCTATAGGGCACATTTCCTATAGGATCCTATAGGAAATTGTTGTAAGTTAAAATCTTGAGAAAAATGCATATCTTATAAACAAATATCATTCTAAACAATAGATATTTGATATAGGTCAGTTTTATCAGTTGAATTGTCAATTATATATCACTATTAAAGCAAAAATGCTTTTTATTGTTTATAATGCACAATCTTATAGTCTTCTATAGGATTCTATAGAAATTCTTTAATTTCTATTTTAAAGAAATCTTGAAAAAAATTGATCATTTGTAAAGTAATCTTTTATGGAGAAATATTTTATCATTAGGAATGTTTTTGTACTAAATCATTGAAGCTGAAATTATTTTTTTAAAATTTATGTTCACACCATTACAAAAATTCCTATAGGATCCTATAGGAAATCCTATAGGAAATCTTATAGGAAATCCAATAGGAAATTTTTCTAAGGGTCAATTTAAGGGTCACAGTTAGATTGCCAGTATATGACTTCCTATTCAAGTTTAATAAAAACTATATGCATATCTTTGCCAGTTTTGGAGATATAAAGATCCGAAAATTTGCAAAGTGTAGTTTGTCATGAAAAAAGGTCAAAGGTCAATTTCAAGTAAGATTACCAGTATATGACTTCCATTCAACTTCAATAGTAACTATGGACCTATCTCTGCCAGCTTTGGAGTTAAAAGGAAAAGAAATTAGCAAAGTTCATTTCATGATAAAAAGAAGGTCAAATGTCAATTTCAAGGTCACACTTAAATTGCCAATACATGACTTCCTATTCAAGTTCAATAGTAACTATGGGCGTTTCTTTGCCAGTTTTGGATATATAAGGGAATGAACATTTGCAAAGTTCAGTTCATGGTAAAAAGTAGATCAAAGGTCAATTTTAAAGTCACAGTTAAATTGACTCTAATGACTTTGTTTTCAAATTCAATAGTAACTATGGGGGTATCTTTGCTTATTTTTGAAAGTATAAGCATTAAAAAAAGTTGCAAATTTATAAAACATGAACGATAATGAATGAGGAAAAAGGAAAAACAGCGTATAGCATTTTCAAAAAGGAAAAATACATTGCAAATATATATTACTTATACTATATTTATATTATAATATTTAAATTAAATGAGGTGCATTGACAGAGGCGCAAGGAGAATCCAACTCCAACGTGTAACAGGGGGCCTATGACATTGTGATCACACAATACATGAGAGTATGGTCAATTTACAGTGTAAATCATCAGTTAAAGAGGAGGGGGTCTTAACATAACTCGCTCTCTATTGTTAAATGCGACTGCTATTATCTCTCGAACAAGCTTAAACCATACCCATACAATTACTGTGTCTCCGGCTGCCATGCAGAAACACCATGTCAAACATATTTTGCTACAGTAACAAACAGTGTACACTAGCGACTTGTTTTAGATCACTCAAGTAAGAATGCATGCATGGGATACCTAGGGGCGGGGGGGGGGGGGTGAAACAATCAAGTATGCAACTGATCTATTAATTGTTATTGCACAGTATATGTAACTAGACCTTTGTTCTAACTCAGTAGATTGAAATAGGATGCTTGCATGGACAAAAAGCTTCTATTCATCTCGCTTAGACCTAGGGCGTGATGCTGCTATCACCCAAGGAAACACCTTCACTGAACCCTCTACCTGAAGTCCCCCCCAGCTGAAACAAAAAATGCCCCTTGAACCTGTCCATTTGTTTATCGTCAAATGATTTGTGATTTCATTGAACGTCTTTGATCGAAAACTTTTAAGTGACAATAACCAAACCTTGTGCTGATTATTTATTAAAGTGTAAGTTTATTCAACATGATCTATTTTGTAAACAATACTTGCACAGATTGTGCTTGGATCGATCATCGTCACTGTTTAGCTACTCTCACTGTAATGCGTGCTAAACGACAGACAACTTGTAAATATCATCTGTGTTACTGTGTAAATGACCACATTAAGTTAAAATATAACGATGTTGGTGATTTAATCCATCCAACTTATATTTGTTCTTTTAAAACCAGTGTCAGGTTAACACCAAATCAAATCGAGCCTTGATGACTAGTTTTGTTTAAATTGTCGTAAATTAAGTTAAGCTAAATAAAGCCTGTTTCTAGCTCACAGTGTTTATCCCAGCTACATGTATCAAACTGCATAAAGAATATAACAAGACTCTGTATAGCGAATTAACTTTCACAATGCTCTGTGCTTCAGGTTTCCAAGAGTCCCGTGTAATACAATAACATCGAAGAGTATAGCCTGAGAGTAATAGGCTATAATTATGAGGCCGTGTGTGACAAGTGATAAGACACTCATGAATATACGTAATTTCCGGTAACTCCGGAAGTCACGTGGTGAATTCGACCTTAGTATTCATTCACTGTGTGTGGAGAGACGAAGAGACACGTGTGTTGTGTGCTCTAGCCTTTTTTCCTAATTTGTCTGTCAGGGTTAGTATTTACTTATAATGTATCATATTCAGAGTTATTCATTATAAAAGATAACATTATATAAGAGAATACAAGCACTATCTTGTTGTTACAGAGTAAGTACTAGTAGTTGTCTTATGATACCGATATTTGTCTCACGTTCAGTTTCAGAATGTGTGTATGTAGCTTTATGAAATAGGCCTTATTAAAATATACTCTTTGTACTTTTTCAGGGGGCCTTATATATGCCATTCATTTTATATGTCATTTTATTACATATGACTTTATATGCTATAATTGAACTGAATAAACGTTAACTATTGAAAAACTAATCAACTTTGTTGCCATGCTATAAAATACAAAAAACACTCGGTTACATTTGGCGCTGCGAGCAGGGTGAGCTAGTGTGGCACATGGCATATATAAGGCATACAAATAGTTAGCCCACCCCGCCCTTCCTTGAGCCAGTGACCTACGTGAATTCAGTTCAGGCCTAGGACTAGTGATGTCATTGAGCCAGTGAACCAGAGCCAGTGACCTGTGTAAAACCTGTTCAGGGCTAGTGATTTCCTTGAGCCAGTGAACCAGAGCCAGTGACCTGTGTGAATACTGTTCTGGGCTAGTGATTTCCTTGAGCCAGTGAACCAGAGCCAGTGACATGTGTGAATCCAGTTCTGGGTTAGTGATAGTGTCAGGATAGGGTCAGCAACTTCAGCAACCTCAGTGAATCTTCATGGTGTCGGCGCAGAACCAGTGATTTCCTTGAGCCAATGAACCAGGGCCAGTGATCTGCGTGTGTGGATACAGTACAGGATCAGTGAAATTCGTCGTGTCAACACAGGGCCAATGACTTCGTCAGTAAATCTTCATGGTGTCGGCGCAAGACCAATGATCTGTGGAGCCAGAGTGGTCTCGTATCATGCATTTTGCAGTGCATTTCAGTGAATAAATGTATTGTAAATATTGTATATGTTCTCATTGTTTATCAGTTGTAGTAGTATTATATGTTATAGTTTAGTTTTGTTTAGTTTAGTTTAATATTACATCAGTCAACTGAGTTAGAATATTGCATGTTGTTAGTTGGTTTGAATATAAATGGCAGAGAGTAAAGAAAAACTAATCAACTTTGTTGCCATGCTATAAAATACAAAAAACACTCGGTTACATTTGGCGCTGCGAGCAGGGTTCAAACCTGCGAGGGAAAATCCCATTGGATTTCAAGAAGAATAGCATGTTTTAAAGATAAGCCTTCATCTCCTGATGATGTAGAAATAAAAGAATGGGTACAAGATATAAAAGCTCACCTCAATACCAGAAAATTTAAAGATAGAGAAGAAGCTGCCGTTTTCATTGTTAGTAATTTGGCTGGTAAAGCTAGAAAAGAAATCATTGGTAGAGGGATAGAAATTAGCACAAACCCAGAGAAAATTTTTGAAATTTTAATAAAAGTTTTCGGGGATGGTGACATACTTCCTGTTCTTCAGCAACGTTTTTATGAGTACAAACAAGGTAGTAAAGACGATCTGCTTTCATGTTCACTAAAATTGGTTGAACTTTTTGATGAATTTTGTGTTATCAGGGAAGAATTCTTGGTTGACAGAAATAATAAACTGAAAGGTAGATTTGCGGAATGTGTTAGAGATAACAGTTTAAAAAGGGAGTTAAGAAGACTAAATTTAGAACAACCAAGGTTGTCATTTTTTTATCTTAGAGATAGAGCAATTGACTGGATTGGTAGGAGTGATCAGAGTCAGAAAGAAACAGGTACTCTCCAAGAGTCTGCGGTACAAAATAATGAAATTTTAAAATTAGTCCAAGAACAAAATAAACAAATAGCTCAGCAATCTAAACAAATTTTGCAGCAACAGCAACAAATAAATGAGTTAATGAGAGGGCAATTTCAAGGTCAGCGTGACATGAAAAGAGAAGTAAGAGGTAGAGGTCAAATTAGAGGTAGAGGTCGACATACCGGTAGCAACCGATATGGTAGACAATCTGAGGTGAGGAAATGTTTCAAGTGTGGTTCAGAAGAACATTTAATTAGAAACTGTCCACAAAATCAGGATTTTTAAATGGGTTTTTAACTAAGATAGTTGGAAAATGTCCAGAAACTGTGGTTAGCATTAATGGATGTAGTACTCAGTGTTTATTGGACACAGGAGCGCAAGCAACAGTCACAGAAAGGTGGTACAGACAAAACTTACCCAGCGTACATTTGATTGACGTTTCATGTTTGATAAACATTTCTAGTACACAAGGTGCTGATATACCATACCTTGGATACATTGAAACTGCTTTACAGATCAATAATCATGTTATTCCCAATGTAGGTTTCCTTGTAGTGAAAGATCCTACTGATACTCCTGTGGAGAAACGGAAAATACAGGTGCCTGGGGTAATCGGATCTAATGTCTTCCGCCATGTTAAACAGTACTTTGGAGAAGGGTACAAGTCTATTTTGAAGAATCACTCAGACGAATGGGTAGCAGTGCTGTCACTTTATGAAGAAAATGTGGCGTACACAAACCGTTTACAAGAAAGTAAAGTCAAGATTGCAGGGAATCAACCCATACTTATACCAGCAAGCTCAGTCCAAGTGGTACCAGCAACTGTAAGCCAAGCAGGTAATGGTCAGTTTTATTATGCGGTTATAGAAGAAATGGAAAGTCTAACTTTGCCTCGTGGTTTAATGATTGGCACAACCTGTGTAGCTGTTAATCAAGAAGGAATTGTACCATGCCCAATAGCAAATACCAGTGATACAGATATTTATTTGAAACCTCGTACACAGATAGCTAAGATACAACCCATAAATTGCTTTGATGCTGTAGGTGACAATTTAGTTGTTCAATCTGAGATGTGTGATGTGTTAACTCAAAATGCCAAGGCCACTACAGAACAGTTATTACAGAAAATGGATGTTGGTATGACACTTGATGAGAAAAGTAAAAGACTGCTGATTGACTTAATTGTAAAATATGATACTGTTTTTAGCAAGAATGATGATGACATTGGTTTATGCCGGAAAGTGAAACATTACATAAGGACCAAAGATGATGTACCAGTCCGTATTCCACATAGAAGAGTTCCTCCTCAGCAATGGGAAGAATTGAGACAGTATTTGAAGCAATGGAAGGAAAGAGGTATTATCAGAGACTCACATAGTCCTTATGCTGCTCCAATTGTATTGGTACGTAAGAAAACAGGTGAACTTCGAATGTGTGTTGATTACAGGGAACTTAATGCAAAAACACATCATGATGCATACCCTCTGCCAAGAATTGAAGAGGCTTTAGATGTATTACGTGGTTCAAAATATTACTGTTCTCTTGATTTAGCTCATGGGTATTATCAGGTACCAATAAATGAAAATGATATTCCCAAAACAGCATTTAGGTCAGGGACAGGTGGTCTTTTTGAGTTTACTCGAATGAGTTTTGGTCTTTGTGGAGCACCAGCGACTTTCATGCGATTGATGGATCAATTGTTTGGTGACATAAATTTTAAAAGTGTGCTGATATATCTTGATGATATTTTAGTGTTTGGGTCTACAGTAGAAGAAACATTAGAGAGACTTGAGATAGTTTTACAAAGGTTACAAGAAGAAAACCTCAAGGTCAAGCCTAGCAAGTGTCAGCTGTTACATAAGAAGCTACGTTACTTGGGTCATATTGTGTCAGGAGATGGTGTGGAACCAGATCCTAGTAAAATATCTGCAATAAAAAACTGGACCACTCCAAAAAATGAGAAGCAACTGTCACAGTTCCTTGGTGTGTGCAGCTATTACAGACGATTTGTTCCAAACTTTGCTAAAATCGCCGGGCCGTTGCATAAACTTACTGGAGGAACAAAATCATCACAGAAATCAAGCAAGATTGTGAAGTTTACTACTGCTTGGAAATGGGATTCACAGTGTATGGAATCATTTCAGAAACTGAAACATGCATTAACTCATGTGCCACTGCTAGGGTATCCAGACTTTACAAAACCATATATACTAGAAATAGATGCTAGCGGTATGGGTCTTGGAGCTGTACTATCTCAAGAACAGAATGGAAAAATTGTTGTAATTAGTTATGCCAGTAGATCCTTACGTCCAGCTGAGAAAAGTGGGAGTTATGGTGCTATGAAGCTAGAACTGTGTGCTTTGAAGTGGGCTGTTACAGAGAAATTCAGAGACTATCTAATTGGTGCAAACTGTGTTGTGTACACAGATAATAATCCACTTGCATATATACAGTCATCCGCAAAACTTGGAGCGACAGAGACAAGATGGGTTGCCGAGCTAGCCAATTTTAGATTACAGATAAAGTACAGATCAGGAAAAACCAACGTGGTAGCAGATGCATTGAGTAGAAAAGACATTACAGACGCAGAACCTCATTCTGTTCGGTTTGAAGAAGTACAGTGGAATGAGCAAGCTGAAAATGCATTTTTTAGACATTATGGTACTTTACTTCCACGAAAACTGATTGCACAGACTGCCAGTATAGATAAAAACATAAGGATTCAAGAAAACCATTCATCCACTAGTACTTTTTCTGCAATTGATAGTGAAGATATGAAAAAATACCAGGAAACCGACAACACAATTGGAGTTCTCAAATATTGGAGACATGGAAAGCCAACTGTCCGACAGATGCGTAAAGAAACTAAGAAAGTGAACAGAATTCTCAGAGACTGGAGTAGATTGAAAGAAGTGAATGGAATATTATATAGAACCAAGGTGCATAACAATGTAGTTGCATGTCAAGTTTTGTTACCAGAAGTTTTAAAAACTGTTGTTTTGAAAGCAGTACATGATAATATGGGTCATCAGTCGAGTGAGAAAACTTTACAAATATTGGAATCTCGTTGTTTTTGGCCTTGCATGGGAAAAGAAGTGAAAGACTATTGTGAAAATTGTCAGCGTTGTGTAGTTGCTAAAGGAAAAAGTGTGAAAACGTCTTTGGGTTCAATAATTGAAAAGCGTCCCTTAGAAGTGTTAGCTATAGATTTCACGATGTTAGAACCAAGTAGTTCTGGTCTTGAAAATGTATTAGTTATGACAGATGTATTTACAAAGTATACTCAGGTTATCCCCACACGTGATCAGAAAGCAAAAACTGTAGCTAAGATTTTAGTTAAGGAATGGTTTGTTCGATTTGTATGTAACGCCATCCACGCAAAAAATCAGACTTGCAATTTAATAGCCAAATGGCATTCTAACAGCCTACAAGAAATCTAACAGTGGTCAAAATAACCTAATAGCCAACCCATAAAATTAACCAGTGATAAAAAATCTAATAGCCAAATCATAAAATTTAACAGCATTAAAAAATCTTACAGCCAACTCATAATCTTACAGCCAACTTCTCAAAACAGCCAAGTCAGCATCTAACGCTAGAGGTCACTGCTGTCACGGGTCTATCCGTGGACGGCGCGTAAAGTGATGACATCATCTGGAGCCTGAGAGATGTTGTTTAACATCCACATTACGTGGATGGAAGGTCGAATCAGAACTAATATGAAAGAGTATTTTGCCACCGGAATCCGTGGAGTTCCTTCTCGAAAGATGCACAAGAAAACGGTGTTCAGTTTCAAACCCCCGCACTAAGTAATGCAAGGTTACATCGCGTAGGGTAAAACATGGTGGTGCCTAGGACGCATTGTCCTATCATAGGACGCAATTAGACGTAATCTGCATATGCATGAATCAAAACTGTGACCCAGTTTCACCTAATGCATAATCTGGGTCACTAGTCTCACGTTTTACTACGATGGTAATACAAGTCCAACTTTCATCGCATTACAATCACCGATGGGATGACAGTGAACGTTCTATTTAAAATGATTCTTTTAGAAACATATATTTATAAGTGATTTAATATATAGAACAAGATAAAACAAACAAAAGATTTTTATTATAAAATAAAAATATGGTAAAGAGACCAAAACAATGGGGAAATAATTCTATATATACTGATGCTTAATTTGCTCTTACATTTTCACGCTAAATTAATTCGAGATTAATATCAAAACCACATAAAATATTCAATTAGGACAAACACATGCGTACTTGGGAGATTATCTTTATGTTACATGTTCATATACAGAAAAGAGAATATATTACAAGCACTGGGAGTTACATTCATATTTAAATGACGTCATCACTTTACGCGCCGTCCACGGATAAACCCGTGACAGCAGTGACCTCTAGCGTTAGATGCTGACTTGGCTGTTTTGAGAAGTTGGCTGTAAGATTATGAGTTGGGAGTAAGATTTTTTAACGCTGTTAAATTTTATGAGTTGGCTATTAGATTTTTTAACACTGTTTAATTTTATGAGTTGGCTATTAGATTGATTTGACCACTGTTAGATTTCTTGTAGGCTGTTAGAATGTCATTTGGCTATTAAATTGCAAGTCTGATTTTTTGCGTGGATGGCGTTCCATAGATTTGGTGCTCCAGATCGTATTCATAGTGATCAAGGACGTAACTTTGAAAGTGCATTGATAAAGGAATTGTGTGGAATTTATGGCATTGTAAAAAGCAGAACAACACCGTATCATCCGCAGGGAAATTCTCAAGCTGAGTGCTTTAATAGAACATTACACGACCGTTTAAGAACTCTACAACAAGAACAGAAAAAACGTTGGCCAGAGTATTTACCAGAATTAGTATGCTCATATAACTGTACTCCTCATACAACTACGAAGTATTCTCCCTATTATTTAATGTTTGGGAGAGAGACAAGATTGCCCATTGATTTTCTTTTAAAATCAAGTATTCCAGGAGGGGAGACAGTAGGGGAAGAAGTGAATGATTGGATTGTTGGTCACCAGAAACGCCTGCGGGAAGCATACCGAATGGCTTTGAAATATACAGAAAATGAAGCTACTAAACGCCATGAAAGAAGCAAAGTGAAAGCAAAAAGCAGACCTTTGGTGCTTGGAAGCCAGGTTTTTGTGAAAAATTTCCATGTAATGGGAAGGAATAAAATTCAAGACAAGTGGGAAGCAGAGCCATATATTGTTATTGACTGTGTGGATACTGAGGGAAGAGTGTACAAAGTGAAACGTGTCAATGGAACAGGGCCTGAGAGAACAATTCACCGTGATGCATTGATGGATGCTCATGAGTTAGTCTTAGATAGGGTCCAGAAAGAGGAAAGCAGTGAAGTTGAGACTGGTCAGTCATGTCAAAATGTGCAACGTGTGTACAAAAATGATTCAGATTCTGATGAAAGTGATGAAAATGAGGAATATGAAGTTCATGTGTTAAGAAAATCAAATCCTGAACCAAATGTACAGGAATGTGACCAAAATGCTGAAATGGATTTTAGTAACATGTCATTGGATCAACTTCGTAATGAAATAGCTGTATTAAGGAGAAGTACGCGAAGAACAGCAGGAAAGCATTCAAATATCAATAAATTGCCTAAAAGTGTTTGTGTAGAGCAATCTGTAGAGTGTAAAACAATATCTACTCAGACTGATGGACATTTAGATTTTCAGGGTACTGAGAATAAAAAATCATAAGGGTCTGATTCATTACAGGATTTAGTAGAGACTCAAAAATTATTTTTACAATTAATGTTGAGAAAAACTTAAGTACATGTGTAATTATGCTTAGGTATTTTTCAGGACAGCTAAGCTGGTATAGTTGTAGTTATATTTTTTTTTTACAAAGTAATAATACTCCAGTATTAGGAGGGTGATTACTTAGTATGTAGTTGATAGTTTAGGTGTTTTTAAGTAATAGGACTCCAGTATTAGGATAGTGATTACTTAGTTAATAGTTTAAGTGTATTTAAGTATAAGACTCCAGTATGAGGAGGGTGATAAGTTAGTATATATTAGGTAGTTTAAGTGTGGGTAGGCTGGCATAGGCATTTCACCTAGCCTCGGCCTGTCTGGTTTGCTTTTATGGACTAAACATGTGGGGCATCGTTTTATCCAGCGCGTCACTTCCTTTTTCATCCCTTTCCACACATACGCCTCCTTAATTCGAGCCATTGTTTTGAAAATTCCCACATGACCCACGTTTTTGTGACAATTCGAAATAACCTGATCTCGAAATCGCAAAGGTAATAATAAACGCGGATAGTCTGGCTCATATTGAGACGGGGCGCATGTTGAATATAGTAAGCCTTCAAAGACTTCGTAATCTGATTCCTCATCTTTAGCCTCATCGATTTCCGCGGGAAATTCCTTCCTTTGCTCGGCTTTAAGATCCTCGATGATCAACCCGTCGGCTTCTATCGGAATGTTAATTAGTTAAGTATAAGACTTTAGTATTAAGAGGGTGATTAGATAGTATAAAGTTGATAACTTGATTGTACAGGTTAGTGATAAAGTAGAGATAGTTCTTGTAAGATGCATTATACTTACTATGTTAATGTACATTGGATGTCTCTGATAACTTTTATCAAGTATGTTGTGTAGGCTAAGGTTTAAGTAGAGAGAGAGTTCTTATAAGATGCATTATACTTACTATGTTAATGTACGTTGGATGTCTCTGATAACTTAAATGATGTAAGCTTTGGTTTAAGTATTTGATTAAAGAGAGTAAAGAATAGTTATAATTGAGTGAGATACTGGTGTCATGTAAATAGTAGTTATTATATATAATGGTTTATTGTTGTTTTGATTATGGTATATATAGTTTTAGACAAGCTTATGCAAACTTTTTATAAGTAATTACTGTAACAATTATTTTGTCTGGGACGACAAAACAATTAGGAGGGGAGAATGTGACAAGTGATAAGACACTCATGAATATACGTAATTTCTGGTAACTCCGGAAGTCACGCGGTGAATTCGACCTTAGTATTCATTCACTGTGTGTGGAGAGACGAAGAGACACGTGTGTTGTGCTCTAGGCTTTTTTCCTAATTTGTCTGTCAGGGTTAGTATTTACTTATAATGTATCATATTCAGAGTTATTCATTATAAAAGATAACATTATATAAGAGAATACAAGCACTATCTTGTTGTTACAGAGTAAGCACTAGTAGTTGTCTTATGATACCGATATTTGTCTCACGTTCAGTTTCAGTATGTATGTATGTAGCTTTATGAAATAGGCCTTATTAAAATATACTCTTTGTACTTTTTCAGGGGGCCTTATATATGCCATTCATTTTATATGTCATTTTATTACATATGACTTTATATGCCATAATTGAACTGAATAAACGTTAACTATTGAAAAACTAATCAACTTTGTTGCCATGCTATAAAATACAAAAAAAAAAAAAAAAAAAAAAAAAACACTCGGTTACACGTGTATGAAAGATTTTACAAATTAGAAATTCAAGAATTTAAACATGCTAGGTTCGTGCACATCACTTGCAATTACTCTACTTGCTCGCCTCCATTGTCTTGTAAAAGTGACCGAGAATGTGTTGTTTTCACACACGAGTTGATAGAACTTTACACAACTCCTTTGCCTTGTAACATAATCTCTTTATCAAGGTTATAATCAGAGTGAAGAGGTTGTCTTGCCTCACTTAAAAAGACAGTTGATTTTCATACTGGTTGTTGCCTAACTCATGTTAACCCACTTTGTACAAATATGGTATCAATACATCGACAAAATTATGACATCTATGAACATTGTGTATCAAACGTTTTGATACGATTGAAATAAATGGACAAGAAGGATTACGGTATTAGTTACTATTTACCATTGGCGTTAACTTCGCCCTGCTATATAAATGAACAAATGTTACAAATTGTAACAAAAAATTTATTATAGTGTTTTTATGACATATGCTTTACATATTTGAAAGTTAAACACTACCCAGCTTTAATGAATCACCAGAGGTTAACTATGTCTCCCCCTCCCATGCCTCCTTAAAAAAAACGGCTTCTTTTAAATTCGAAATGAATTGATTTTAAGACAAAGAAGTTCATAATCCCTTTTATGACTAAGTTTAAGAAAGTTAATTATTGTACTCCGCTTTTCAGTGTTCACGTAAGGGTGTCACGCAGATACTCGCGTTCATACGAGACGAAAATAACTTCTGGCGCCAAACGCGTTGGTGGGATATGCAGACGTAAGTTTTTGTACAGTGCGTCTGATAACGAAAGCCCAGAATTGCACACATTGTAGAAATAAATGCAATTTGAGCAATAAGACAAATATATCTTATAAATTTTATATTAATGTTATATAGCATTGTTGTTGTCTGCTTTTCCCGCGGTTTTTAGTAGGTCACCAGAAACTATCGCTCGATATCGCATGACTATGCATTGTTAATAAATCTATTGTTATAAATCTATGTTTATTGTTATAAATCTTAAGAGATTTTAACAAAAAAACCAAACGATTAGGAAAAAAAACCTGGACTAACTTTGAATGCAGGAATAGGGTCGCTGACCATTGGTAAGTACAGGAAAATTGCTGTGTACTCCAGGAAAATCCAATTTTTGGCCAAAACGAAGAGTTATCATGACTTTAAACCTTTCATACTTTGGACTGAGGTTTGATATACAGTGTACTTTAGCTACTACACACACTGGACAAAAGAAGTGCCACCCCCTAACTCAGAGTAATAAAAGTAGGCAGATCGTGGGTCCTTATAATGCCTGATCTACTTATAATGTGACTAATGAGTATAAAACCGCTATACCATGGAATTGTATTGTTGGTCTTGTACATGTACAGCAAATGCTATTCCTGTCTTCCTCCAATATGGCAAGATACAGGCAAATATCTAACGGTTATAGGTGCAAGTTATTAACCTGAAGAGGCGGAATATAAGCAATGTCAGAATATCGATACAATTGAATTGTTTAGTCAGAACCGTGCAGAGGGTCTGGTCTCGGTATAGAAACACTGGATCAAGAGACAAATTGCCTCTGATGGGTCGTCCAAGAAAAAATACTGGCCGTGAAGACCGACGACTGATTTTGATGTCCAGGTTGTCAAAGTTCGACACTGCTTGTCAGTTGACAACACAGTGGAACAATTTCACACATAAGAATGTGTCTGTGAAAATTGCTAGGCGTCGGTTACATGCTCGGAGACTGTACAGCAGGGTAGCAAGACTGAAACCTCTTATATCGTTACAAAACAGGCAACGTAGAGTAAACTACAGTTAGCTATATAGTGTCACTACAAATATAATCCGCTGCACGCGCAAAGCTGTTGAACAAAAGAATAGTTTTCTATAGAAGACCTTTTGTTTACATAAGTACTCCAAGGGGGGCGTGCCTACCCAGGCGACCAGGGGATTAGGCTAGTCACTATTTTCCGTCAAATTCGTTTAGCGACCCTATCATTATCACACTCCCTCTATTGTATTTTCTGTCGTTATAATTGCATCTAAACTTCTTATGGTTGACGGAATAAATGTATCATCATCATCATTGCTCTTCGTCCCGCGTGGGACATAAGGCCACAGTCACTTCTTTCCATTTGGCCCTGTCTCTGGCTACGTGCTGGGCCTGTCCCCATGTAAGGTCCCCCTCCCTCAGCTCTGCCATCATTGTTCGGCGCCAGGTGGTCTTGGGCCTTCCTCTCTTTCTTTTTCCGGGTGGTGTCCATCTCAGAGCTACCTTTGGTACTCTGTTCTCGTCCATCCTAAGTACATGGCCGAGCCATTTAAATCGCCGTCGCTTGATCTGCCCTACAATACTCTGGCTCCCTGTCAGTATGTACAGGTCATGATTGGAGATCTTATTTGGCCAGAATATGCGGCAGATCCTGCGGAGACACCTGTTATGGAAGGACTCTACTCTGCTCATGTCAGACTTTGTAACTCTCCAACATTCAGACCCGTAGAGCAGAACAGACTTCACATTGCTGTTGTAAAGATGGACTTTGGTGTGTAAGCTGTACTGCTCTGACTTCCAGATTGTGCGGAGTCTAGCGAATGAACTCTGGGCCTTGCCAAGTCTTGCCCTGATGTCCTTCTGAGCCCCGTTGCCTTTGCTGATTAGACTGCCCAGATATGTGAAGTCATTGACAGACTCAAGTGGTTTCCCACTAACGGTGATAGGTGCTGTCGTACTGTTGTTAATGCACATGACCTGGGTTTTGGTGGTGCTGATGGCAAGTCCCGCTTGTGCAGCAAAGCTACTCAGACGGTCAGTCTTCTCCTGGAGATGGCTGTGTTTGGAGGACAGGAGGGCAAGGTCATCAGCAAAGTCAAGGTCTTCTAGCTGGGATAGAAGAGTCCATTGGATGCCTCTGGGTTTGTCGGATGTTGTTTTCCTCATGACCCAGTCGATGGTTACAAGGAAGAGAATTGGGGACAAGATACAGCCTTGACGTACACCTGAATCCACTGGGAACCACTCCGTCAGGGTATTGTCCAAGATAACACTACATTGGAAGTGGTTGTAAAACACGCTGATTAGAGTGGTAATTTTAGGTGGTACACCATATGACAGCAGTATTTTCCACAATGTCTCCCGGTGCACACTGTCAAAGGCTTTCTTGAAGTCGACAAAGTTGATGTAAAGAGGCGTGTTCCACTCCAGGCACTGCTCGATGATGTTGCGCAGGGCGAAGATCTGGTCAATGCATCCCCTGCCTTTCCGGAAACCTGCTTGCTCCTCTCTGAGTCTGGAGTCAATGGCTCGGTCAATACGCTTCAGCAGAACTCGACAGAAGATCTTGCTGGGGATGGATAGGAGAGTGATCCCACGCCAGTTGTCACATTCGTGGAGGTTGCCTTTCTTGGGGAGCTTTACAATGAGACCCTTTGTCCAATCGTCTGGTATCGTGTCCTTCTCCCAGATGGTACTGAAGAGGTCAGTCAGCAAGTTTGTGGCCATGCCAACATCAGCTTTCAGCATTTCTGCATGGATGTTGTCTGAGTAGCTTTGCTGCACAAGCGGGACTTGCCATCAGCACCACCAAAACCCAGGTCATGTGCATTAACAACAGTACGACAGCACCTATCACAATTAGATTGCCGGTATGACTTCCTATCACCGTTAGTGGGAATACATACATAATATTAGGACGGTAGCTCAAAGGTCAATTTTAAGGTCACAATTAGATTGCCGGTATGACTTCCTATTCAAGTTCAATAGTAACTATGGACCTGTCTCTGCCAGTTTTGGAGATAAAAGGGAATGAAAATATGCAAAGTTCAGTTCATGGTGAAAAGTAGGTCAGGTGTCAATTTTAAGGTTACAGTTAAATTGACTCTAATGACTTTCTTTTCAAATTCAATAGTAACTATGGACGTATCTTTGCCAGTTTTGAAAGTATAAGGCTTCGTTCACATGGAAAGTCTATTTTCTTAAAATCTATTTTCTATTCGCAATATCTTGTAATCATGGCCAGTTACTTCCAAAGCTGTAATTAATTCTCGGGATATTCAGGGCACAGGGACCGTGATTACTAGATACCATGAATAGAAAATAGATTTTTAGAAAATAGACTTTTTATGTGAACGGAGTCTAAACATTTAAAAAGTTGCAAAGTTCAGTTTATGGTGAAAAGAAGGTCAAAGGTCAATTTTAAGGTCACAGTTAGATTGTCGACATATGACTTCCTATTCAAGTTCAATAGTACCTGTGGGCGTTTCTTCGCCAGTTTTCGAGATATAAGGGACTTTAATGTTCCAAAGTTCATTTCATGGTAAAAAGTAGGTCAAAGGTCAATTTCAAGGTCACAGTTAAATTGTCAGTATATGACTTCCTATTCAAATTCAATAATAACCTATCTCTGCCAGTTTTGGAGACATAAGGGACTAAATTTTGCAATTTTGGAGTTACAATAATGTACACACACTGGACAATAGAAGTGTCACCCCCTAAATCAGAGTATTAAAAGTAGGTAGATCTTGGGTAGTTATAATGCCTGGTCTACTTATAATGTGACTAATGAGTATAAAACCGCTATACCATGGAGTTGTATTGTTGGTCTTGTACATGTACAGCAAATGTTATTCCTGTCTTCCTCCGATTTGGCAAGATACAGGCAATTATCTTACGGTTAAAGATGCATACAAAGTCAATTTTTTGTCACAAAAACCAACCAAATGCCAGCATATAGACTAGTTCCAAGTAGTATAACTAAAAGAATTACCAAAAGGCATTGTTTAATTTTACCCGAAAATGATGTTTGAACAGATTTTTCTGCTGGCATTCTAAGCTGTATGTCAATGGGGCAGGAAAGTAGGTCACGGAAGTAGGTTAAATTTACAACCATAAATTTAAAGAAAGGAGCAGTCTAAAGGTCTTTTATGGCTGATCGAGTGATCTATTCAGTTTATCCCTTGGTATGTCGAATTTATTGGAGTCATATAAGAATATAGTAGAAGTGGTTTACATGTGTTCCTCGGAATCCACACTCCACTGATGCTCGGTTCGTATGTACCTTTAAAGGCGTCAAGTTATTAACCTGAAAAGGCGGAATATAAGCAATGTCAGAATATTGATACAATTGAATTGTTCAGTCATAACCGTGCAGAGGGTCTGGTCTCAGTATAGAAACACTGGATCAAGAGACATATTGCCTCTGATGGGTCGTCCAAGAAAAACTACTGGCCGTGAAGACCGACAACTGATTTTGATGTCCAGGTGGTCAAAGTTTGATACTGCTTGTCAGTTGACAACACAGTGGAACAATTTCACACAACAATGTGTCAGTGAAAATTGCTAAGCTTCGGTTACATGCTCAGAGAGTGTACAGCAGGGTAGCATGACTGAAACCTCTTATATTGTTACAAAACAGGCAATGTAGAGTGAACTAGGGTCAACAGGATCTGGAACTGGACAGTCCATGACAATTGGTCCTATATAATTTTTTCTGATGAGTGTCGCTTTGGTCTGAACACTGATGACAGACGGGTAAAGCATTTGAACCACATGCACTGAATTTTCAAACCAGCTAGCATATTTATTATGGTGTGGGGCTGCATCAGCATCCATGGCGTGGGCGAGTTGATAGTGGTCGATGGAAACATGAATCACTAGAAATATATCGATGTCAGGCTTGCTACCATCTATTACTAACATGTTTGGTGACAGGAATTATCCATTTCTTCACCAGGATCATGACAATGCTCCTTGTTACAGGCCCAGAGCAGTTGATGATTGGTTTGACCAACAGGGCACTCGCAGGTTGATTTGACCTGCCCAGAGTCCAGATGCAAACATTATAGAAAACATGTGGAATGATATGTCAAAACTTTAGACAAATGCCCGTCCAACCAGCAAACAAACTCTGTTATATTCAGCAGGCCTGTAGCCAGGGGGGTTCCGGGGTTCGAAAGAACCCCCCTTTTTGCAGGGAAAAGGTCCCCTCTGAGTGAAATTTAATTAAGGTACATGGAAGTTTCATGGTAAAAGGTCCACTTTTTCAGAAAAAGAACCCCCCTTTTGAAATTTCTGGCTACGGGCCTGTTCAGTGTTTCATGCTTGGGCCAGCATAAGCCCTGAACGCATCAGACAATAGGGAATGTCTGGGATAGCCTATTTTGAAAATCTGCGCAGCAAATGACGTCAAACGAGACCTGGATTGGAGCGAGATTTCACGAGAGGTGGGGTTAAAATCTGCCATTGAAACTTCTCTTGCGGTCGAGCACAAGTCTATGTTATAGGATTGCATTGAGTAAAATTTGGCGTTGTCATGTAATTTGAAATAGAGGAACACAATGGCGAATTACTAATGTTGTGTCATAGGGTGCATTGCAGTTAAAGTTAAGCAAGAAAACCAGGAAAATGACCATGGGCCAGCATAAGCCCTGAACGCATCAGACAATAGGGAATGTCTGGGATAGCCTATTTTGAAAATCTGCGCAGCAAATGACGTCAAACGAGACCTGGATTGGAGCGAGATTTCACGAGAGGTGGGGTTAAAATCTGCCATTGAAACTTCTCTTGCGGTCGAGCACAAGTCTATGTTATAGGATTGCATTGAGTAAAATTTGGCGTTGTCATGTAATTTGAAATAGAGGAACACAATGGCGAATTACTAATGTTGTGTCATAGGGTGCATTGCAGTTAAAGTTAAGCAAGAAAACCAGGAAAATGACCATGGATGACGGACACGACTGGCGAGAGAAGTCAAGTGAAGAAAGATAAGTTGAGCTTGATTAGATTGAAAGGACAAAGTGCCGACATATTTAAAGTACAGATCAGGTCGCAGTATTTTGTAGAAAGAAAGCACGTCACTGGCTCCATGGCATCACCGTATAGCCCGTATCATCAACGGTCGGGGGGCATATTAATAAGTAAGTTTTGTGTGTATGTTTACAGGACACCATGATTTATTAATGTAATACAGCCTAGTACTTGTGATTAATAGTCCTTTACAGTAACTATATCAGACAAATTTGCTTGTACCATTCCTATCTCCATATAACGTGTACCTGATTATGAAATACGTATTGGTGAACCTTCCACACCTACTGGTATTAAGTACTGTAAACACGATGTCCAGTTGCATTTGTAACATTCCATGCCGGGTGCTCAGTTATGATAATTGCAAGTAAGGTAAAAATTAGAGTTAGAGTTCTTTTTTATTTATTTTAGAGCATGACAGACACAGCACATGTTATTGAACCAGGCAAGAACTGTGAGAGTCATGTGGTCAGGATAATCAGATGTTGAAGATTGCTCAGTGTATATTAATCTCTTATGTCCTTCGTTATTATGTTGTTTACTTAATTATATCAGGAGTCAACAGATGGAATTTTTGTCTGGGTGTCACTTACAGTATCAGGCATTTTCTTTATTACTTTAAAATGAAATATTTGGTTTTATGAATATATATATATATACCGGTATATATATATATATATATAGGCCTATGTATTGTACTGCATTAATGATTTTATGAAGAAAATTATTTTTCTTGCTAGTATCATTCTTATGTTACTGTAGTGACTTTTTTAAATAACTATATGACACCTGTTTTTCATATCATTTACTCAGATCACAAATACAAGTTTGTTGCATTTGTGTATAACTGTCAATAAAATGCAATGATTTTGTGAAAATTTCAACTTATATGTTGTCCATTTTAATACTTTCTTTTGTCATCTTTCCTGTCATTTAAGTCAGGTCTGATCACAATGAAACTTACATTTTGTGAATGCTATCCATTAGTTTCTATAGCATCATTTTCATAAGTAAATAAATGAAGAAAATCAACTTTATGATCAAACTCAAGCCTTTTGAATTAGTTAATATATATTTAGTGAAATCAAAACAAAGGTGCAGGCAAGTCTAATGTTATGATATGCCATCCATCAGTAAATGAAATGTCAATTGGTTTTATTTTACTTCTTTATAAATGAAGTTTAATAGTAAAACATTTATAAAGAAAAATTAGTCGCAGTTGTAAACCTTTTGTTGTTCAAACGGATCTCATGAAATGACCAGTCAATGAAGAACAATCAAAAATGAACAATATCTTTAATAGGTGTATTTTGCATCCAGTGGCATGTTTAGACAAGCATCTCTTTAAATCCCAAAGACAGTAATATAAATTGACAATTTAAAAATGAAAAAGAGTGGATAACTATATAAAGTTCTTGACATCTGCATCAGGGAAATAGTGAAAATGGAAGTTTGTAGCCAACACTGATTGAAGAATATTTTCAAAAAAACAGAAGTAGGAATTTTTATATTGCAATACGCTGGAGTTAATAATTTAAATTTAGTAATTATGATAACCTTAAGAATGAAGCAATTAAGCCCTCGACAGCACTGGATTACTTTATTTACAAATGTCCAATGCTTGTAGAATGTACATGGACCTACTTTTAACATTGATCTCACTGAAAGCAAAACAGTCATGCCACTCCCATAAGGGACAAAAAGGTTGCAAATGAATCTCTGCAAAGGCCATAAAGGTGATTAAATATAGTTGTGAAAGTCCATCATTCCATTCAAAATGAATAACAATACTGCCCCTGTTATATAAACAAGGTTTGTTAAGTTTGTATGTACACTAAGGTATTTGATCTTCAAAAATCCATCCCTGCAGCTAGAGGATTCAAGTCAATTTAGACTGGTTTACATTTGCCAAGCAATGTAATCCATCTTTATCCCAGAGTTTGCATGTGAAGTTATTCAGCCCCTTTTACCGGGTATGTCCAATATGATGCTAGAGCGACAGCATGTTTTATATGGCATCCCCACTGGAAAAAAAAATGAATAATTTATGTTCACTCACAATAACAAATTTGACGAGCCGGATACTAAACATAGCACTATAGTAGTGGCTATTTGAGAGATTGAACTTCAAACTAAAAGTGATAATGATGGCCTTTTTAGTTTGTGAATAAAACGATTCAAAAACATCAGCTGACAAAACCTATCATACATCAGTAATATATTAACAGAGATGTGATATACACTATAAACAAGGCAGCAAAGCTGTCAAATGTACAGACAAAAAACATTAAAAACAAGATGCAATATAGGTCATTTTGTCAATTTTGATGCAATAATATATGCTTATAATAGCACAGTCAGTCAACACTGATTTTTAATCATGCACAACAGGTAACATGGTCAATAACAGGAGCAGATCCAGAGATATTTTCTGACAGTATTCCAAAGTATCTTTGTTGATCCATCCTCCATTTTGATGGTCTTCCAACAGAAACCCGTAAATATAAACTTTAAAATCTGACTGTCTTCCAGGAGACCCAGAAAATGGTCTCAATCAATCCCCTTCAATAAGATTACAGTTTCATGACCATGAGAGTTAAAATTCACATGATGAAAGTTCCAATATATGAAAAATGATGACAGTGCATAAAATAATATTACAGCATGTTTAAAGACATAAATACCAGGCCTACCCAACTACTAGACTCGGCACCTAAGGATCCTGAATTAACCGGTATATCGGACCACGCTACCCGTTTTCAAGGTGTGTGTCAGATCGCATTTCGGAGTATCATACCCCAGAACACATTTTGTAGCACGACTGCGGGCTCGTCCACGCTCGGCTGAACAACCATAAACTGTACTCTTACTTTAGAGTACTCTATTTCATTGGGGACTTTACGACATTCGGTTTGAATGTTTTAACCACTTTTGTTAGGGCTTTTTTGCATTGTATTAGATTAATGTGGCAGTCTAAGGTTCATCTAGTGCTTTCAAATTTATGCACCCGGTTTTAAAATCATATAGCAGTTTTACGACAATCGTTTACTATCCAATCAAGGTGACAGTCGAACATGCCAGGGCTCATCCTGTCGGTGTTCTGGCTGATACTCCGAAATGCGATCTGACACACACCTTGAAAACGGGTAGTGTGGTCCGATATACCGGTTAATTCAGGATCCTTAGGTGCCGAGTCTGGTAGTTGGGTAGGCCTGAATACCAATACAACTGCTTATGTGGAAATACTGAAAATGTGCAGAGCCTCAGGTGGATGGGAGTTAAAAATCACATCTTAAAAATGCCAGTGTTGGAGAAAAAATTAAAAAGAAAACAACAAAAATATAATTCCAATGAAGCTGCTATTCACTGCTTCCTTATTATGGACACTATGTTATCTAGCAGAGAGCTTAACCTTTGGGAGTTTACAGGGAAATATCAACAAGTGTGCTTTATGAAATTTCATTTAATGGCCGCTTAATTAGGCAAATGAGTTTATAGCACTGAAATTAGCCTAGTGAATACCCAAGGGGAATTTACAGACTGACCACACAAATTTGTCTATCAAAGGTCTTCAGGCCCATAAGTCACACCTTAAGAAAAGCAGAAAACAATAATGCACAAAATAAAACAGGAGACTACCAATTCTGATGCAATAATACATTATGTTTAACTGCACAGTCAACATCAAATTTTAATTATGCACAACGTACAGGTAACACTGATGAAAGTAAAAGCATAAGGCTCCAGGCCCATCAGAGTTCAAGTTTACAATTAGAAAGTGCCAGAATGAGAAAAATGAAAATTTCACAAAAAATTCATAAATTTAATAAAAATGATAATCCAATAGAGCTGGTTCTCTAATATGAGCTGTATGTCAATCCTAAGAATCATTTTTGTAAGAATAGTAAAAAAATAGAAAGTAACACTTTACTTTACATAATATTAATGATAGCAGAGCACAAAGTAGGCTTTTTGTCAATTTTGATGCAACATTACATAATGATTAACTAATTAAATACCACCAATTTTAAAATATCTACTATTAAAAACATGGACATTAAGAAAATTTGATTACCACTAGGCTTCATGCCCAAGGGAGCTCTAAGTCCCACACTGAAAATTGCAACATGTGAAAGATAAAAATTTTCACAAAAAAACCTGTATTACTTCCAAACAATAAACTAATGAGACAATTTTTCAACTGAAGCTGTATTTCAGTCCTATGTTTCTTTCCTGTAAGTGTGAGAAGAGCAAGTGACATGGTTTTCCTTTCACCACCACTACGGAGGAAGTGCCCAGAATAGGGTTTTGTTCAATTTTGATGCAATATTACACAATGCTTAACAGCATAAAAACCATAAATTTTTTAATTATAAATAAAAGTATCATGGATATTCAGAAAATGTGACTAGCCTATAGAGTTCAGAGTCATACTTTAAAAATCCCAAAATGTAAACAAGTGAAAACTGTATTGAAAGAGTTTATTTCCATTTTCAACACCTTTTTTACATAAAGCAAAATAATCAATTTACTGTAATTTTTATATGATCAATCAAAAAATAAGTTGTAAAAGCAAAAATATCAACAGAACATTTATAAATGTCCAACTTGCTCCATTCTGAAATTCTGAACATAGTGAATGGTTGAATCTGACAAACTGTAAAGATATGTGTTTTTTTTTCCATTTTTGACACTTATTAAACAATACACAATATCAGGTTTACCATCATTTTTTTATAATCAACTAATAACAATGTTGTTAAGATGCAGAAAATGTCAAAAGAACAACTTAACATATATAATTAGTTCAAAAATGAGATTGATAGCATGCCTGAGAATTAAATTTGAGGAAAAAAAAACACTTATATACAAAAAAAGGCATAACTTCACCAAACCTTTACTGATCAAGCTTATTTTCAAAACTTAATCTGTATTTCAGTAACACTGATCACTACTGTGAATTTCAAGACAATTGGGCAATCGATTTTCCTTAAAATGTGTTATAGGTGTTGCATATATGCTGAAAAAAAGTGAAAAAACAGCAAAACTTTTATAAAAATGCTCTGATCATGCCAATTTTCGAACTTGACTTGCGTATTATAGATATTCATCAGTTCTGTAAGTTTCAAGCCAAAAAGTAAAGCGGTTTTTCACTTATCATGTTATCAGGGTTGCATATATGCTGAAAAAAGTGAAAAAACAGCTGACTTCCATGAAAATGTTCCTATCACGCTGATTTTCGAACTTGACCTGCGTATTAAGAATATTTATCAGTTCTGTAAGTTTCGAGTCAAAAGGTAAAATGGTTTTTCAAATATTGTGTTATCGGTGTTGCATAAATGTTGAAAAAAGTGAAAAAACTGCATTTCTTCAATATTAATGGCCCGATCATGCCGATTTTCGAACTTGACCTGCGTATTATGAATATTCATCAGTTCTGTAAGTTTCAAGCCAAAAGAAAAAACGGTTTTCCACTTATCGTGTTATCGGTGCTGCATAAATGCTGAAAAAAGTGAAAAAACAGCATAAATTCCCCAAAAATGGCCCGATCATGCTGATTTTCGAACTTGACCTGCGTTTTATGAATATTCATCAGTTCTGTAAGTTTCAAGCCAAAAGAAAAAACGGTTTTCCACTTATCGTGTTATCGGTAAAAGTGCACGGCGACGGCGGCGACGGCGACGACGGCAACGACAGCGACGATGGCAACAACGGCGATGACAGACGCAGGTGATGGCTATATGTACAGACACATCTGTGTCTGTACATAAAAATTAAGAAATATTTCCTTACCTGGCAAAGTTTAACATTGGCCACAGAATAATTGGAAGCTGCCGGGGCATCATCCGTCCGATTCCCATTCAATCCTAGCCACTTTCATCTAAAAGGCATGCGTATCAACGGGCATGGTCACTTATGTCATTTTCCTGTACCACAAGCATCTGGTGATGTAGCCTGTTTAACGCGACCTTTGCTGCGTAGCACGTCCTCCGGACGAATTTTGCTTTGCAAGCGTCATCGGCTCTTAGCTTACTTGGCAAGTTCAACATGTCAGGTGTATGTACATATTATATCAATACTTTTTCTTTATAAAGTGAAAAAAGAACAAGCCTGTAGCTCAAAAAATGTGTAAGTTCAACTATTTTTTAAGTAAAGAAATCGCTGCTTTTGTGGTCTCCATATTTTAACCCCACCTCAAGGCAGATCTCGTAAAATCACGGGGAAACTTGGTCTTCTCGTTGAGAACCCGTACAGCCTCTATTATATGAATCCTTGCCTCGTAGACTGGCACCTATTATTAGGTCACATGGCTATGCCACTAAGTACTAATTTTGGACTTGAAACTGCATATTTTGGTAGAATGTATTTTGTTCTCATTTTATGATTTTTTGTGAAATTTGATGTTAACCCCATAGGATCCGGTTAATGCTGACCCATAAAGTTCTGCTGTGCCCAATTAATTCTGTGAGCTAGCCTTGAAAAGCTGGGTCACCTCAGTAAATTGGCCATAATTTATTTGTTTGCCTTTATTACCAATACAAAGTATACATTTTTAAAAAGCCAATATTTCAAGCTAAATGAAAATATAATTACATTTAAATTCAACATGCAGTATCAAAAGTTATGACCGGTTAAAAACTACATTTTCATTCGGTAATGGGTGAAATAAAACAAAGTTGAATTATCTTATGCACATTTATTTTTTATTTCTCCATACATTTGCCTGAAAATTCACAGAGATGATGTCAATTGCAGTAACTTTCTATTCAGGAAATTTCAGCAAGTTACCTCCATTAATTTCCAAGTTATGCTCGTTTTGCTATAAGGTAAACTTGAGCCAGCTTTTCAGCTCACCTGAACATTAGAGACAGTTTTCAGTTTCGGTATCTTATGGCTGCTACTCCCATGAAAATGCAACGAATGACCCCAAACTCACGGAAGTGAAAGATGAGGTGATGGGTAACACCTGCCAATAATATTATAGGATAGGTCTGTGTAGTTTCGGAATATCAGCGCAATTTAATTTTTTTTTGAAAATTTTGGCCCGTTTGACCTTGAAACAAAGGTCAAAGGTCAAATCCAAGGGCATATTGAAATCTCCACATGACTTTCGGTCAGCCGTCTGTAGAAATTTTTCCCATAATTCCTTCGGTAGGGTAGATAATTAGCATTTAATTTTGCCATTTTTGGACAAGGGTGCATTGCAATGAGCACCACACCTCCACCCCAATACAGATGAAGCCCAAATTTTACATGGAACGAGTTGAGATTATAGGTGACCTAAATCCAAGAGATGGGTACGGGGGCCCTCACCGTCTAGGAGGAGAAGTGGTAACGATGACATGGCAGCGTAGCCGGCAGAACAGGCCGATCGGGACTAAAGCCTTGTGTACGGCCAGCGCCTACGCTGGTGGTACAAATATTTCAATAAAGTTGCTATTCAAACTTAAATCCAGCTGTATTAACATGATATCAATAACCCCATTGAGTTTGAGGATAATAAAGCACTGTTATTCATCTACACCATTAATGTTGGCATTATACAGTGACGTTTTTTCTTCTGTAAACTTTGCAATATGAAACAAAATTTATCTGCATAATTATCACTGATTATTAATTATGTGACACTAATAATTTAGACATTCATTATCTTTCACCGATAACACGATAAGTGGAAAACCATTTTACTTTTTGGCTTGAAACTAACAGAACTGATGAATTTTCATAATATGCAGGTCAAGTTCGAAAATCAGCATGATTGGGCCATATTCCTAAAAGTTATGGCATAACTTATGCTTTTTTTTTTTTTTTCACTTTTTCCAGCATATATGCAATACTAATAACATGATAAGTGGACTTGAAACTTACAGAATTGATGAATATTTATAATACGCAGGTCAAGTTGGAAAATCATTTTTTAAAAGTAATGCTGTTGTTGTTGTTGCTTTCTTCAGCATATATGCAACACTGATAACGCACTTCAAGGGAAAGTAATAAAATAAGTATATCGTCTCAATCTTACTAAAATACAGGTTGAGTGTTAAAATCAGCTTCATTGGTTCAACGACGGCGACGACAGATGCAGGTGACGACTATATGTAGAGACACATCTGTGTCTGTAGGCCTACATAAAAACGTGTGTTACTTTGCAATTGGATATGTTTGGAATAACTGCAACATACCTGTTGTAAATGTGAACATGTATTTTTCACTCTCTTTTCTGTGGCTTATGCAGCATAGGGAAACGGTATACTCAGTTCCAGGGATAAGACCAGATAACGTACAGGTCGATTCCGTGTTAGGTATGTTGTAAATCACTGGCTGCCCTTTATCTGCTTTGTATTCAAGCCGGTAGTGATCTACATGGCATGCAGGAGGCTCCCACTGAATGGCGGCTGCTTCTGGAGATGGCTGATCCATAACCTTCACATCTGTCGGTTTGACTGGCCCTGTAGCAGTGAAAAGATATAATGTGTTCACCAAATCAGGACAGATTTGTTATATTGCATCACACTGCAAATAGGAAAAAGCATCGTGATAATTAAATAACACATTCATTTACGCATGCATTGCTTGAACATTACTTTCTCATTCACACTAACAAAGCTAGGTAATTAACTCCTGTGTGTAGTGTGCATTTTCTAAATGGTATTATTTGTGATGATGATCGAAGAAGGGAACTGCGCATGTGTAACAAATAACGAGGCTGCGTGCCATTGTACGTAACATTTTGGTAAGTTCAAAGTTACCCCAAAAAATTACATTATATGATGATGTACTTCACCAAGGTTTTTCAGCTCACTTCCCATTACCATATATGGTGAAATGTGAAAAATAAGGATGAGCAGTCAGAACACATGAGTGCAGTAGCAGAGGGATAAATATCCAAATGGGATATTGAAAAGGCTGAAACTTTTAAATCTACTAGGTGAGGTTACTGATATAATATGATAGCGGGAAGTGAACAGCTCTCGCTATCATTGAAATGATATCAATGGATGCATTGCAATAAGGTATTTTACAGAGCAGTTGTTGAGAGAATATTGTATGCAATCAAACTAAGAGTGTCATATCTCAACTGAACTGCTAGGATGCTGATTGTCAACAGGCTACGATGGAGAAAAATAGAAAACTAAATGAAGTGTGAAGGATGGCTAACCTGATAAACAACACAACTTATATTGGGAGAAAAACATTTTAATTCATGATAAGAAAGCATACTTACAGAACAAAAAAGGGACAAGATTATTGTTGCCAGTAATGATCCTAAAATGTTCTATGGGAATTTCAAGAGATTAAGAAAGTCAGCAGAAAACAAATCACTCATTCCACCTGCCAAGTGGTATGATAACTTCAATGGATTTTTGAATGGAGCAAACCCAAAAATGGGCAGAAAACTTCATGGATCCATTGAAAAATGATTACAACTGTTACAACATGTTGCAAGAACTAGACAGAAAAACAAGAACAAGGCAGCAAAGCTGTCAAATGTACAGACAAAGAACAGAAAATAAAGATGCAAATAAGTGAAAAATTAAATTTTCACAAAAAACTGTTAAATTGCAAGAAAAATTTACCAAACAGACTGCGTTGCCTATTGAAGCTGTATGTTAGACCCATGTTTCTTTCCTGTAAGTTTGAGAACAGTAAGTGACATGATTTCCCTTAAATGGTCATCATAGGAGCAGTGCCCAAAATAGGGGTTTCTTCAAATTTTGATGCAACATTACATAATGTTTGACAGCATAATGACAATCAAATGTTATTAATAAAATATTAGTAACATGGACATTCAGAAAATGTGACAAGCAAAAGTCTTCAAGATCATGGAACTTTAAAGTAACACCTTGAAATTGCCAATATGTGAAAAATTAAATTTTCACAAAAAACTGTTTAACTGCCAAAAAAAAAAAAAATAAATAAATAAATAAATAAATAAATAACAAATACCAAACAGACTGCATTGCCTACTGAAGCTGTATTTTAGTCCCATGTTTCTTTCCTGTAAGTTTGAGAACAGTAAGTGACATGATTTTCCTTAAATGGTCATCATGGGAGCAGTGCCCAAAATAAGGGTTTCTTCAACATTACATAATGTTTAACAGCATAATGACCATCAATTTTTAATTATAAAATATTAGTATCACGGATATTCAGAAAATGTGACTAGCAAAGGTCTTCAGGTCCATGGAACTTCAAAGTCACATCTTGAAAATGCCAAAATGTAAACATGACAGCACCGTTCTGAAATGGGTTTATTTCCATTTTAACACTTTTTTAACATAAAACAAAATAAACATTTTATTGCCATTTTTATATGACCAACTAAGAAAATTGATAAGATGGGAAAAGTATGAATAGAACAGTGTTAAATGTCCAATTTCCTCCATTCTGAGTTTCTGAACATAGTGAATGATTGAATCTTACAAATTGCAATGATATGAGTTTATTTCCATTTTTGACACCTTATTACACAATACACGATTACAAGTTTACCATCATTTTTACGTAATCATCTAACAATGTTGTAAAGATGCAGGAAATGTCAAACAAACACTTTTACATATCTTATTAATTAAATAATGAGACTGTTAACATGCCTAAGAATTGAATCTGAGGAAATGTGAAACAAGACAGCACTATTCTGAAATGGGTTTATTTCCATTTTTAACACTTTTTTAACATAAAACAAAATTAACAGTTTACTGCCATTTTTATATGATCAACTAAGAAAATTGATGAGATGTGAAAAATATCAATAGAACAGTGTCAAATGTCCAATTTCCTCCATTCTGAGTTTCTGAACATAGTGAATGATTGAATCTTACAAACTGCAATGATATGAGTTTATTTCCATTTTTGACACCTTATAACACAATACACGATTACAAGTTTACCATCATTTTTACGTAATCAACTAACAATGTTGTAAAGATGCAGGAAATGTCAAACAAACACTTTTACATATCTTATTAATTGAATAATGAGACTGTTAACATGCCTAAGAATTGAATCTGAGGAAATGTGAAACAAGACAGCACTATTCTGAAATGGGTTTATTTCCATTTTTAACACTTTTTTAACATAAAACAAAATTAACAGTTTACTGCCATTTTTGTATGATCAACTAAGAAAATTGATGAGATGTGAAAAATATCAATAGAACAGTGTCAAATGTCCAATTTCCTCCATTCTGAGTTTCTGAACATAGTGAATGATTGAATCTTACAAACTGCAATGATATGAGTTTATTTCCATTTTTGACACCTTATTACAAAATACACGATTACAAGTTTACCATCATTTTTACGTAATCAACTAACAATGTTGTAAAGATGCAGGAAATGTCAAACAAACACTTTTACATATCTTATTAATTGAATAATTAGACTGTTAACATGCCTAAGAATTGAATCTGAGGATATGTGAAAAAACAGCATAACTTATAAAATAATGGTCCAATTATGCTGATTTTCGAACTTGACCTGCGTTTTAGTAAGATTGATTACTCCTGTGAGTTTCATGACAACAGGCCTATCAGTTTTCCTTGAAATGTGTTAACAGTGTTGCATATATGCTGAAAAGTGAAAAAACAGCATAAATTCTACAATAATGGCCCGATCATGCTGATTTTCGAACTTGACCTGTGTTTTATGAATATTCATCAGCTCTGTAAATATAAAGCCAAAAAGTAAAACTGTCTTCCACTTATGGTGTTAACGCTGAAAGTGCACGGCGACGGCGACGGCGACATGATCGGCGACGGCGACGACAGACGCAGGTGATGGCAATATGTACAGACACATCTGTGTCTGTACATAAAAATGACCCGATCATGCTGATTTTCGAACTTGACCAGCGTATTATGAATATTCATCAGTTCTGTAACTTTCAAGCCAAAAGGTAAAATGGTTTTTCACTTATCGTGTTATCGGTGTTGCATATATGCTGAAAAAAGTGAAAAAACAGCATAAATTCCCTAAAAGTGACCCGATCATGCTGATTTTCGAACTTGACCTGCGTATTATGAATATTCATCAGTTTTGTAAGTTTCAAGGGAAAAGGTAAAATGGTTTTCCACTTATCGTGTTATCGGTGCTGCATATATGCTGAAACAAGACAGCACTGTTCTGCAATGGGTTTACTTCCATTTTTAAAACACTTTTTTAACATAAAACAAAATAAACAGTTTTCTATCATTTGTATATGATCAACTAGGAAAATTGATGAGACGGGAAAAATATCAATAGAACAGTGTTAAATGTCCGATTTCCTCCATTCTGAGATAATGAATTTTGTAGATGATTGAATCTGACAAACTGCAATGATATTTGTTTATTTCCATTTTTGACACTTTATAACATAATACACAATAACAAGTTTACCATCATTTTTACATAATCAACTAACAATGTTATTAAGATGCAGGAAATGTCAAACAAACACTTTTACATATCTTATTAGTTCAATAATGAGACTGTTAACATGCCTAAGAATTGAATCTGAGGAAATGTGAAAAAACAGCATAACTTCTAAAAGAATGTCCCGATTATGCTGATTTTGGAACTCAACCTGCGTTTTAGTTAGTTTGACTACTCCTGTGAGTATAATGACAATTGGCCTATCTGTTTTTCTTATATTGTATTATTAGCTATGCATATATGTTGAAAGAAGTGAAAAAACAGCATAACTTCCCTAAAAATGGCCCGATCATGCTGATTTTCGAACTTAACCTGCGTATTATGAATATTCATCAGTTCTGTAAGTTTCAAGCCAAAAGGTAAAATGGTTTTCCATTTATGGTGTTATCGGTGCTGCATATATGCTGAAAAAAGAGAAAAAATAGCCTAAATTCATTAAAAATGACCCAATCACGCTGATTTTCGAACTTGACCTGCGTGTTATGAATATTCATCAGTTCTGTAAGTTTCAAGCCAAAAGGTAAAATGGTTTTCCACTAATTGTGTTATCGGTGCTGCATATATGCTGAAAAAAGTGAAAAAACAGCATAAATTCCCTATAAGGGACCCGATCATGCTGATTTTCGAACTTGACCTGCGTATTATGAATATTCATCAGTTCTGTAAGTTTCAAGCCAAAACGTAAAATGGTTTTCCACTTATCGTGTTATCGGTGCTGCATTTATGCTGAAAAAAGTGAAACAAGGCAGCAAAGCTGTCAAATGTACAGACAAAAAACAGAAAATAAAGATGCAAAAAAGGTCATTTTGTCAATTTTGATGCAATAATAAATAATGCTTATAATAGCACTGTCAGTCAACACTGAATTTTAATCTTGCACAACAGGTAACATGGTCAATAACAGGAGCAGACCCAGAGATATTTTCTGACAGTATTACAAAGTATCTATGTTGATCCATCCTCCATTTTGATGGTCTTCCAACAGAAAAAAATAGATACCAGTCAATATAAACTTAATAACCTGACTGTCTTCCGGAAGATCCAGAAGATGGTCTCAATCCACCCCTTCAATAAGATTACAGTTTCAGGACCATGAGAGTTCAAATTCACATTATGAAAGTCTCAATATTTGAAAAATGATGACAGTGCATAAAATAATATTACATAATGTTTTAAGACATAAAAAACAATACAACTGCTTATGTAGAAATACAGAAAATGTGCAGAGCCCCAGGCAGATGAGAGTTAAAAGTCACAAATGCAAGTGTTTGAGAAAAAAATTATAAAGGAAAACAACAAAACTAGAAAAGCACTTTGAGAGTGCAGACCTCTGCCAAGGCAGCAATTGTTGATTATTATTGATAATTGATTGATTATTGATCCGGACCACCACCAAAAATTAATCATTGTCCTCTTTGGCCCACTTCCGACAGTTCCTGAAAATTTCTGCAAAATCGGTCCATAACTTTTTTGTGTTATGTGGATGACAGACAAACAGGGGTGAAAATATAACCTCCTTGGCAGAGCTTGAGGTAAATATAATTCCAATGAAGATGCTATTCAAACTTTTAATCTTCCAGTTTGATATATATATATATATATATATATATATATATATATATATATATATATATTTTTTTTTTTTTTAAACTTATTTGCAATATTAAACAAAATTTACCTGCATAAT
The DNA here is from genome assembly GCF_051362555.1 of Lingula anatina. Lineage (NCBI taxonomy): Eukaryota > Metazoa > Brachiopoda > Lingulata > Lingulida > Lingulidae > Lingula > Lingula anatina. The sequence goes on along the minus strand of NC_141774.1, from coordinate 687,219 downwards.
TATCACTGCTTCCTTATTATTAATCTAGCAGAGAGCTTTACCTTTGGGAGTTTACAGGGAAATATCAACAAGTGTGCTTTACATAATCTCATTTAATGGCCTATTAAAGCAAATGACTTTATAACTCTGAAATTAATCTAGTGATACCCAAGGGTAATTTACAGACTGACCCACTCAAAGGTCTTTAGGCCCATAAGTCACACCTTAAGAAAAGCACAAAACCATAATGCCCAAAATAGGAGACTACCAATCCTGATGCAATAATACATTATGTTTAACTGCACAGTCAACATCAACTTATGCACAACAGGTAACACAGACGAAAGTAAAAGCATAAGGCTCCAGGCCCATCAGAGTTCAAGTTTATACTTAGAAAGTGCCAGAATGAGAAAAATGAAAATTTCACAAAAAATGCATAAATACAATAAACATGATAATCCAATAGAGCTGGTTTTCTCATGAGCTGAAGGCCAATCCTAAAAATCGTACTTGTAAGTTTAAAATTATAATAAGTGGCACAGTTTTCTTTTCATAATGTTTGCAGTAGCAGTGCAAAAAGATTGTTGTCAATTTTGATGTAACATTACATAATAAATTAGAGAATAATTATCACCAATTTTTGTTTATTGACTATAAATAGGATGGACATGTAGAAAATATGATTACCATTTGGCTTCATGTCCATGGAAGCTCCGAGTCCCACAATGAATATGCCAAAAAGATAATGAATATTACACTAAAATGTATAACTTCCAGAAAAAGAAGCCAATTAGACTGCTTTTCTAACTCAGGCTGCATTTTAGTCCTGTGTTTCTTTTTTGAAAGTTTGACAGTCATAAGTAACACGGTTTTCCCATAATGGTCATCAAGGCAGCAGCACCAAAAATTGTGTTTTCTTCTATTTTGATGCAACATTACATAATGCTTAACAGCATAATGACCATCGATTATTAATAATAAAATATAAGTGTCATGGATTTTCACAAAATGTGACTAGCATGGGTCTTCAAGCCCGTGGAGGTTCTAAGTCACACCTTGGAAATGCCAATATGTGAAAAATTAAATTTTCACAAAAAAACTGTTTAATTGCCAGAAAAATTTACCAAACAGACTGCATTGCCTACTGAAGCTGTATTTTAGTCCCATGTCTCTTTCCTGTAAGTTTGAGAACAGTAAGTGACATGATTTTCCTTAAATGGTCATCATGGGAGCAGTGCCCAAAATAGGGGTTTCTTCACATTTTGATGCAATATTACATAATGTTTTACAGCATAATGACCATCAATTTTTAATTATAAAATATTAGTATCATGGTTATTCAGAAAATGTGACAAGCAAAAGTCTTCAGGCCCATGGAACTTCAAAGTCACATATTGAAAATGCCAAAATGTAAACAAGACAGCACTGTTCTGAAATGGGTTTATTTCCATTTTTAACACTTTTTTAACATAAAACAAAATAAACAGTTTACTGCCATTTTTATATGACCAATGAAGAAAATTGATGAGATGGGAAAAGTATCAATAGAACAGTGTTAAATGTCCAACTTCCTGCATTCTGAGATTCTGAACATAGTGGATGAATGCATCTGACAAACTGCAATGATATTTGTTTATTTCCATTTTTGACACTTTATTACACAATACATGATAACAAGTTTACCATCATTTTTAAAAAATCAACTAACAATGTTGTAAAGATGCAGGAAATGTCAAACAAACACTTTTACGTATCTTATTAGTTCAATAATGAGACTGTTAACATGTCTAAGAATTGAATGTGAGGAAATGTGAAAAAACAGCATAACTTCTAAAATAATGGACTGATTATGCTGATTTTCAAACTCAACCTGCGTTTTAGTAAGATTGGCCCCTCCTGTGAGTTTCATGACAATTGGCCAATCTGTTTTTCTTATATTGTGTTATCAGTGTTGCATATATACTGAAAAAAGTGAAAAAACAGCATAAATTCCCTATAAATGACCCGATCGTGCTGATTTTTAAACTTGACCTGCGTATTATGAATATTTATCAGTTCTGTAAGTTTCAAGCCGAAAGGTAAAATGGTTTTCCACTTATCGTGTTATCGGTGCTGCACATATGCTGAAAAAAGAGAAAAAATAGCCTAAATTCACTAAAAATGACCCAATCATGCTGATTTTCGAACTCGACCTGCGTATTATGAATATTCATCAGTTCTGTAAGTTTCAAGTCAAAAGGTAAAATGGTTTTCCACTTATCGTGTTATCGGTGCTGCATATATGCTGAAAAAAGTGAAAAAACAGCATAAATTCAATATAAGTGACCTGATCATGCTGATTTTCGAACTCGACCTGCGTATTATGAATATTCATCAGTTCTGTAAGTTTCAAACAAAAATAAAAAACAGTTTTCCACTTATCGTGTTATCGGTAAAAGTGCACGGCGACGACGGCAACGACGGCGACGGCAACGACAGACGCTGATGACTGTACATCATCAGCGTCTGTACATAAAAACAGCATAAATTCCCTATAAGTGACCCGATCATGCTGATTTTCGAACTTGACCTGCGTATTACAAATATTCATCAGTTCTGTAAGTTTCAAGCCAAAAGAAAAAACAGTTTTCCACTTATCGTGTTATCGGTAAAAGTGCACGGCAACGACGGCGACAGCGACGGCGACGACAGACGCAGATGATGGCTATATGTACAGACACATCTGTGTCTGTACATAAAAAATGCCTTTGAACAATTTGCTACTGGGATCTAAACACTTACGTGTCGCGAATTCCACAGTGGTTCCGTGTCCAGAATCATCACCGTCCACCAGAACTGATATCATCACTGTGTATTCTGTTCCAGGTGTCAAGTCTGTTAGATTAAGGCTAAGTACATTTATGACCTTTCTGAACCACTTTGCGGATGTTGATGACTTATCTTTATAGTAAACGCAGTACTGTATGGTTCCTAAAGTATCGACTTTTGCCCAAGACAATTGTGCCGTAGATTCAGTTATACCAACAACATGGACCGGTCCAGTTTTCATGGGTTCTGAGAAAAGCATATTCAAAACTGATCATTTTGCCAAACCGATATAGCTTAGGTTTAAGAAAAATCTTAATAAGAAAATATCATTACAGTACATCGTGCGGCACATGTCATTTAACAATAACCATACAATATGTACCTGGAAACTTTATAAGCTCCTGAAGAATAAAACGCAACAATAAATTATTTTAAGGAAAAATAAACATATTATGTAATATAACTGTTCTAAATTTGAATAAAAAAACATAATTCCAATAGAAAAAATCATATTTGCTGCAATTTTTGTGCAAATCTGCAAGAAGATATTTTGCCATGCAAATGAGGTCTGCAGACTTTTTTGCAAACTTCTCGCAAACGTTAAATCTTCCTGCAAATCTTTCTCCATATTTATATGTAATTCTTCTTTCTGCAACATACAAACAGTTACTTGCGAACTGTTTGGTTTGCTGCAAACTGAAAACACTTGCTAAGGAGATATTTCGTTAAAACATAAATGAAATCTTACATCATCCCCTACAATGCCATACCTGTCTTCGCAGACCAATGTGTCTTGTCGCTTGTTTTATCACCGCACACCAGTTCAACATAGCCTTCAATGCGTGTGTTGGGTTTCAAGGAAGATATAAGAAGCTGCTGGGGATCTCTGGTAGATATACGTTTTGTTTGCTGTGTCAATCCAGGTTGCCAATATGTGACTATTGCTTCGGTCACATTTGGTTCATCTTCCTTTCTACTCCATTTGAGAGTGATTGAAACAGGTGTAGTATCAATGTTACCCATAGACGGCTGTGAGGGAACTAGGATAGATAGGAACACATTAGACTTGGCTATTATGAGTTATACTTTCTTGTTATATAAGACTTACAAAGGCGAGAGATCAATTTAACATTTTCTATTGTCATACTTAATACCATTAATATTAATGCGATGCACGAGATCAGCTTATTTCATCCTAGATAATGGTGGGAATTTATGCATACATGGTACGCCTGACAATAAGCTGATATAAATTGGCATAATGCATTACACTGACAGGCTGTTTTTAATGTATCTTTGTTTCTTTTATCCAATCAAACATTTAATAATTTCCTTTTCCTGTGGGATATATTACTGAAATATTGCATCACCAAGCTGTGTTTATTTGTGTGTTATCGTGTGTTGCCAAGTCTAGAAAAGGATTCATAAAAAAACCTGCAATTAACAGTGTAATCAGAAAGAGAGTCAACTCCCCATCCATTTGTACAGGTAAGCCTCGCCATCGATTTTGACCCCCTTAGGTCAGGCTAACCCTAACCATTATAACTAAATGGTGGGTGTATTTTCTGTTACACTGACCCTCAGTTTCGTTAAACTGTAGTGTAAATGGCCGCTGCAAAATCTAATCAAAGGGCAGCAGTATTTAAAATTTTGATCGGTGTTACAAAAATTATTTTGATTTGGCAGGTCTTAGTTGATTGAACCAACTTCTTAAACACAACTTGTGTACTCTTGCTATATAGAAATCGACTGAAATGGCAATCAAATTGATAGATTTGTTTTCTTTATACACGTATTGCCTCTCACCTGACATCCCGTAGCAAAATTTTATGCTTCTCCCACACTGTTTCTGCGGATGCGCAGCAGATTCACAGTAAGGGTTTCTGCGGATGTGCAGCACGCCTCATTTGCATGGTAAAATACGCACCTCCTGCACACTCCTTGCACATCTCCTGCACACTAACTGCATACCCCCTACACCACAACCAGCTCACTTCTTGCATACCTCTTGCATACCTCCTGCGTATTTCTTGCATACCTTCTGCGTACTTCTTGCATACCTTCTGCGTACTTTTTGCACACTTCCTGCACACATCTTGCACACCTCCTGCATACGTCTTGCACACCTCCTGCGTACTTTTTGCACACCTCTTGTGCACTTCTTGCACACCTCCTGGGCACTTTGTGCATACTTTCTTGCACACTAATTTAAATATTTTATAACAATTTATATTTTATTCACTCATTTTTCAATCAGTAATATTAATTCTACAAAGACAGGTTCTGAGTTACATTTAAAGACGTGCCAAAAAAATATTGTTAAATCTGTTTATCAACAACAAACAAGAGATTACAGTCATATATTGTGCTTTATTAATCAAATTAAAAAATCAAACAAAATCAACAAAATCCAAACCATGTCCATATTTCTCTTCTTTATGTCTTTCTGCCACATTTCTCTTCTTTACTCATCCTGTCCTGCTCCGTCCATCTAAAAAAAAGAGTATACCATAAAGTCCTACAAATTTACCACACTGTGCACAATGCTTTTAAAACATCCAAATCTTAAACATCCATGTGGAGGACAAAAAAACATCAATATACACATTACTGTTTGAGAAGTCCTAAAATCAAGTTCAAGTGTTTATTGTTCATATAAAGAAAAGGTAGAAAGGTAGGCAGAAAATTGTCTTGGATATTAAAAAAAAAAAAAAAAAACGAAGTGCTAAAACTGCTTTGAAGAATACTGTATATACATTTCTCACGCATCTATGTTATGTTGAAATCTTAGGACCCATTTATGGTTGCATTCACTTTTTCACATATTTTCAACATATACTTGTTAAATGATGTAATCAACTTGCAGTTAGTGTTGTTCTCTTTTAAAGCTTACTCTGCATAGCTCTTTCAACTAGAGAATCCTTCACAAAAGAAACTGTTGCTGACAGTTCTTGTAGGCTGAAAAAACTCTCTAGTAACTTCTTTATCAGTTTCGATGAGCCACCAACTATAGATATTCACAGCAAAGTGTCCCTTCCAGTCTTGTCATGCCAGCTTCTGTATGTTGTCCACTCTCTAGGATCACCTGAAATGAACAATTATTCAACAAATATCCATTTGTTCAAGTAACACAGTAAGAGACAGATTTTTTTTAGATTCAACTGCATTTGAAGAAACATTTTGGTGAGCAATTGATCACAGTTTTATAAGAAATGAAGAGACTAAACAGTGATTGCATTCTATATCCTCGTTTCTTTGTTGGCTAAAAGGGAAGTATACATTATAAATTATAACTTATTTAATGTAATATAGATATAATGTTTACAATGTACACTACAAATTAGATCAATTTTCTCATTTTCAATTTGATTAGATGCCCAAATGATCCAATGCATTACTGTAAAACATACCTTCCTCAATCTTTTTTCTACACTGTGTACTTTTCCACTATGCTCCTGAGTTAAAACTGGCTTGATAGTAAACAGCCTTCACTCATTTGCTGTTTGTCTCATAAACAAAGACTTAGACAGGATACCACACATCTGATAACACCAAATAGGTGGTTGTTGTAATTGGTGTAACAATAGCTGCAGGAACAGAGACCTAATAATAGGTGCCAGGCTAACAAAAGAAATTCACAGTTGTTGAATCTGTGGTTGGTGGAGTAGGGCATTCTCTAACATCAGTTGGCTGTTAAACCCTAGGCTTAAAGTGTGATTGAGCATGACTTATAATAAAATGTATCTTTAAAAATATAAATTTGTCCTTGTTTCCCACCCTGTATGAGGGACAGTACTATACCCTTTATGTTCACTTACTTTTACATTACATTATATATATATTAGGCTGGATTGAAATTTCACTTTTTAAAACAGCCAAGGTCAAGTAAAATCCGACTATATGCAAGATTAAAATATGACTATGTAAGGTTGACTTTCAATATAATAGAAGAAATATGAAGCTAGTAAATATCATAAAAAATACTAAAAATACATTTACTGTGTTTTTATCTTTTTGTGAAAATTAACTAGCAAAGTCAAGATTATACTAGTAGGAGCCATGTTTATAATTTACCACAACCCTAGATTTCATGACTGTTTTGATACATCCTGATAATAAACTTTTTTAATGGCTGGCATAGCATTGCAAAAGTTGTGATTTAGTGAATGAGTTTAAAGGGTTGATTAAGCATTTTTCTATTAGATGTTGTTAAACTTTTATTGACCTTGACTTATTCTCATACTTTGAGTGAGGTAAACACCATAGTTTGTTAGAACAATACAATTTATAACTAGCTTTACATAATGTTATTGATTTGTTTGTTGGACTAATTTGGCTGGATTTCTCTCTGGCCTGCGACATAAATACCCACTATAGCTCACAATAGTGTATTATTAATCATAGTGTACTTGCCACTTATACTGTATATGATAATAATTAAAATTTTATATAAGTATTGATTATTTCTAATTGATGGATATAAAGTAAAATGTGTATTGAAGTATTTTGTTTGTGTAATTGTCAATGGCATAAATATGTATCTTGTATTGGTACATTAAAAATAATCAAATGATAAGGTTTTTACTCAAAAATAGCATACCCCGATAAAATTAAAAGCTTGTTGTATATATTTTCAATTCACACAACTTAAAATTTGTAAGTTTCCTGTACACTTGTTGCACACTCCTGACAAAATTGTAAGTTTATTGCATGCTTTCTGCACACAGCTGTTGAAAAACCAAGTGTCTTGCACATTTTCTGCACACTCATGACAGAAAAATTACATTTTCTGCACACTTGTTGCACACTCTTGTTAAAATTTTAAGATTATTGCACACTCTCCGCATGCTTCTATTGAAACAGCAAGTCTCTTGCATACTTTCTGCACACTATCTGTACTTATGGAAGTGTGCAGTAGGTGTGCAACAAGAAAGAACTTTATTGCACACTTCTGCACACTCCCCAAAGCTGTCTACTGCACACTCTAGAGTGTGCAGCACATGTGCAGCACATCTGCAGCACATGTGCTGCACACTTTTCATTTTGCTAAGGGATGTGCGTTGGAGGAAAGGGGGGGGGACAACAAGAAAAACCAGCAGACCTGAACATGACACCCAGATAAAAAATGGTACACGTTTACGGACTAATTATATCAATCCAACCTGCGTATGCACCAGCATCAGAAATTCTCTCTCTCTCTCTCTCTCTCTCACCTGTATAAAACATTTTTTCATCTGCACACTGACTTTCGTGCCAGTCCACAACAGATTTCAAAACCACAGTGTACTTGGTCCCTCTTTTGAGGCCATCAATTGATCCCTTGACTGCAGGAAATTTGAGCAATTTCATTCGCTTTTCTGATGGGTTATCAGCAGGCCAAAGTTCGATATGATAACCCTTAACTATTCCCTGAGTAGGTGGTTTCCAGGACACTTCGGCATAGTTGGTGAAACCTTCCACGTGTACATCAGTTGCACAGAGTGGTTCTAGATAAAAACAAGAAATGTGTTTACAATAAGTAACCAAAATGGCATCTTACTTTACCCTGGTAAAAATACACCCGGTTAAGTTACACAATCAAAGGTTCAACAATAATTTCTGTATAAAAAATAGGTTGTGACAACTCAAGTTTAGTTGTTAGTTATTATTTTACTGAGAGTACCGCACGCAGCCATAGTCTACAAATAAACAAGGTCCTTTCTTTGCCATTCTTTGCTTTGTTCGGGGTACATTAAATGTAAAACAATAAGCCAATTAACTATCAAAATAAAACAAACACACTGAAGTACAAATGCATGGATGGATCTTCCTTCCTGCTAGCATTTCTAAATATATAGTGCAAAAATAATGCTTGACAATAACCTGTAATGAACGATGTCTCATTGAAATCATCACTCTTCGTCCCTTGAAAGACAGCCCTTACTTGTGCCTTGTACACTGCCCCTGGAGTTAATGTTTTTAGTGTTGTCTGCAAGGTTTCAGAAGATACATTTTGTACATGCCCATGAGTGTTCACTTCCCAATACTTGATTTCGAAACTGATGCCATCGTCTTCATGTTTGTTTGGATAATTCCATACTATGTTTGCAGTATGTGCTCCAGGATTGACGGCAATACCCTTGGGGGGCAAAGGCGCTGTAAAATAAAGTAATGAGAGCGCAGATATTAACATTTTCCATCTACTAATTCAAGTTTCTAAAATATATAGCAACACAAGGATAAATCATTAAAAAACCAATAATGGCAAAAATGTCACTTTTCAGTTACTATTTAATTGCTACCATATGGCATTTACCTTTAATGTATCGTTGCACATCATGCAATAGTTGCAAATAAATAAAAAAACGTTTATATTTGATCAGTCATTTAAAGCGTTCTCTCCTATAATTGTGACCTGTAAGGATTTTTTATTCTATTTTTTTTACTTTCAAAAAGATTATTTCGATTTCTTGACTTTGACTTTACTAATCTGCTAAGCATCAATAGTTAAATTATTTAATGGTATGAGAATATCCTGTTGTCAAAATGTAATCGCCATGAATTTTTCAAATGTACAGATACATGTATACAGCATGGTTCACAAATAACCAGATTGCGACTGGAGTACGGGTGAATTTTCAAATATATATTTTGTACATACCTGTGCAGAAATCGTGAGATATAGTTGCACTTCTCTTTGATCCTTTTACCGTCTCGACGGACACACGGTAACATGACGCAGGGTGAAGACCAGTCCAGTATTGCCTGAGCTCTTTTGTTAGTATTTCATGTGTATTTTTAGAAGTAAAGTCAGTGAGAGTGACAATCATATGGTCATAATGGCCCTTTGGATAGTTCCATTTTATGATGGCTGTTGTAGTAGACACAGACGTAGCAAAAATTATTTCTGGCGGGACAGGATCTGCAAGAACATTTACATAATAATAATAATAATAATAATAATAATAAACCTGCAAAGTTCAACCCCCACCTCCCCGTGTTGCAGGGTGGGTAACGTGGCATGGCAATCCAGCCATGTCCCGGCAAATGGGCTCTGACAACTCAATCAATATTATGAGTCAAACACACCAAAACATATCTTGTTATCAGTGTGGCATATATGCTGAAAAAAGTGAAAAAAAAAAAAAACCCAGCATAACTTCCATAAAACTGGCCCGATAGTGCAAATTTTCAAATTTGACTTTTGTATTGTGATTATTCATCAGTTCTGTAAGTTTCAAACCAGAAAGTAAAACGGATTTTCACTTATCATGTTATCGGTGTTGCATACATTCTGAAAAAAAGTGAAAAAAAAAGCACAACTTCCATATAAATGACCCGATCATGCTGATTTTCAAACTTGACCTGCGAATTATGAATACTCAACATTTCTGTAAAACCAAAATCTAAAATGGTTTTTCATTTATTGCATTATCAGTGCTTTATATATGCTGAAAAAAGTTTAAAAACATCATAATTTCCATAAAAATGGCCCAATCATGCTGATTTTTGTATTTGACCTGCGTATTATGAATATTCATCAGTACTACACTTTTCAATCCAAAAGAAAAAACAGTTCCCCACTTATGGTATTTTCGGTAAAAGTGCACTGCGACGATGGTGATGACGGCAACGACAGACGCCAGTGATGGCCATGTGTACAGACAAATCTGTGTCTGTACATAAAAATCATAATTCAATAGATTTTTTTTCTAATTACAGTTGAATGTCAGTCCTAACAATCATTCTTGTTAGTTAAAAAAATACAGAAAATGTTACAAAGTAACAGTACAGAGCTCCTGGTGGACAGGAGTGAAAAGTCACATCTTGAAAATGCCAGTTTGAAAAAAATAAATAAATAAAAAAATAAAGGAAAAATTATTAAAAATTTTCCACTAAAGCTGCCACTCAATCTGTATTACCATGATATTAATCATCCCACTTGAGTTTAAAGATAATAAAATTTTAGCATGTGTGCTTTATGTAATCTCTTTTAATGGCCTCTTCAGACTTAAATAGGAAAGCTCTGAACTTAGCTTATTATCAGGGGGCGAAGTCGGTGAGTCAGAAACAACAGAACTGCCGTCTCGGTTCCAAAATCAGAAAAGTTGCTTTTTTCAATTTCACTAAGATTTTTATTACAGATTACTAGCCAAAATAACATTTTGTCACGTTTATCTTTTTACTTTCCATTGAGAAACTCTGGAAGATAACGTTCACACACACCTAATGAATGTCAACACATATTTTACTTTTGACTTCATTCAAGGACGCATGAATAGAATACTTCCACTGTCCCTCAGCTCTGATCCCAAATAAACCGTATCATATGCTTACCCAAGAGACTATTACAGACTGACCACCCATCCTATCCATATACCACATACTTAATGCTACAATGGAAAAAAATGAAACTTTTAACAAAAAAAAAACTTCAAGAATAAAGCAGAAGATAATGATGCTGATGCATAAGGCTTCAGGCCCATGAAAGTTCAAGCCCACACTTTGAAAATGCCAGAATGATAAAAATACACAAAAAAACAAGGCAGCAAAGCTGTCAAATGTACAGACAAAAATCAGGAAATAACTATGCACAAAATAGGCTACTGTCAATTCTGATGCAAAAGTACTTTATGTTAAACTGCAAATTCAAAATCAAATTTTAATTATGCTCAACAGGCAATACCAATGTAAGTAAAATGTGTAACAAGCATAAGGCTTCAGGCCCATGGGAGTTCAAGTTCACACTATGAAAACGTATAACTTCCAGAAAAAGAAGCCAATTAGACTGCTTTTCCAACTCAGGCTGCATTTTAGTCCTGTATTTCTTTTTTGAAAGTTTGGCAATCATAAGTAACATGGTTTTCCCATAATGGTCATCATGGCGGCAACACCCAAAATTGTGTTTTCTTCTATTCTGATGCAATATTACATAATGGTTAATAGCATAATGACCGTCAATTTTTAATAACAAAATACATGTATCATGGATTTTCAGCAAATGTGACTAGCATGGGTCTTCAAGCCCGTAGAACTTCAAAGTCACACCTTGAAAATGCCAATATGTGCAAAATTAAATTTTCACAAAAAAAACTGTTTAACTGGCAGTAAGAATTACCAAACAGACTGCATTGCCTACTGAAGCTGTATTTCAGTCCCATGTTTCTTTCCTGTAAGTTTGAGAACAGTAAGTGACATGGTTTTTCTTAAATGGTCATCATGGGAGCAGTGCCCAAAATAGTTTTTTTTTTCAAATTTTGATGCAATATTACAAAATGAACAGCATAATGACCATCAATTTTTAATAATAAAATATTAGTATTATGGATATTCAGAAAATGTGACTAGCAAAGGTCTTCAGGCCCATGGAACTTCAAAGTCACAACTTGAAAATGCCAAAATGTAAACAAGACAGCACTGTTCTAAAATGTTTTTTTTTTCCATTTTTAACAATTTTTAATATAAAACACAAGTACAAGTTTACTGCCATTTTTATATGATCAACTAAGAAAATTGATGAGATGGGGAAAATATCAATAGAGCAGTGTGAAATGTACAATTTCCTCCATTCTGAGATTCTGAACATAGTGAATGATTGAATTTGACAAACTGCAATGATATGAGTTTATTTCCATTTTTGAAACATTATTACACAATACACGATATTAAGTTTACCATCATTTTTACAAAATCAACTAACAATGTTGTAAAGATGCAGGAAAGGTCAAACAAACACTTTTACATATCTTATTAATTAAATAATGAAACTGTTAACATGCCTAAGAATTGAATCTGAGGAAATGTAAAAAAACAGCATAACTTCTAAAATGATGGCTCGATTATGCTAATTTTTGAACTCAACCTGAGTTTAACAGGATTGACCACTCCTGTGAGTTTAATGACAATTGGCCTATCTGTTTTTCTTATATTGTGTTTACAATATTGCATATATGCTGAAAAGTAAAAAAAAAGCATAACTACTAAAATAGTGGCCCGATCATGCCGATTTTCGAACTTGACCTGCGTTTTAGTAAGATCAATTATTCCTGTGAGTATCTTGACAACAGGCCTATCTGTTTTCCTTGAAATGTGTTTACAGTGTTACATATATGCTGAAAAGTGAAAAAACAGCATAACTTCTACAATAATGGCCCGTTCATACTGATTTTCGAACTTGACCTGCATTTTATGAATATTTATCATCTCTGTAAATATATCTGTGTCTGTACATAAAAAAATAAAAACTAGAGGATCAGAGAGGCGATACCGCCTCCGGATATTGTACCACCAGCTGGAGTAAGCGCATTCGTATGGACCCCCCCCCTCCAAAAAGGGACACCATCACCAGTCTTGTGCTTGGCAAGCTCTATAAAATGCAATCAACAAGAGTTCTCAAAATATGCAAAAAAAATATAACTAAAAATGGTACAATCAAGCAGATTTTCAATTTGACTTGCATTTTCCTACCCTTGATCACTCCTTTATTCTCTAGATAAAAGGCCTATTGGTTATCCTTGAAATGTGTTGTCAGTGGTGCATATATGCTGACAAAAGAGAAAACTTAGTCAGAAACAACAGAACTGCCGTCTCGGTTCCAAAATCAGAAAAGTTGCTTTTTTCAATTTCACCAAGATTTTTATTACAGATTACTAGCCAAAATAACATTTTGTCACATTTATCTCTTTTACTTTCCATTGAGAAACTCTGGAAGATAACTTTCACACACACCTAATGAATGTCAACACATATTTTACTTTTGACTTCATTCAAGGACGCATGAATAGAATACTTCCACTGTCCCTCAGCTCTGATCCCAAATAAACCGTATCATATGCTTACCCAAGAGACTATTACAGACTGACCACCCATCCTATCCATATACCACATACTTAATGCTACAGTGGAAAAAAAATGAAACTTTTAACAAAAAAATTTCAAGAATAAAGCAGAAAATAATGATGCACACACTAAAAAGGATACTGTCAATGCTGATGCATAAGGCTTCAGGCCCATGAAAGTTCAAGCCCACACTTTGAAAATGCCAGAATGATAAAAATACACAAAAAAAAATAATAAAAACTAGAGGATCAGAGAGGCGATACCGCCTCCGGATATTGTACCACCAGCTGGAGTAAGTGCATTCGTATGGACCCCCCCTCCCCCTCCAAAAAGGGACACCATCACCAGTCTTGTGCTTGGCAAGCTCTATAAAATGCAATCAACAAGAGTTCTCAAAATATGCAAAAAAAAATATAACTAAAAATGGTACAATCAAGCAGATTTTCAATTTGACTTGCATTTTCCTACCCTTGATCACTCCTGTATTCTCTAGATAAAAGGCCTATTGGTTATCCTTGAAATGTGTTGTCAGTGGTGCATATATGCTGACAAAAGAGAAAACCTAGGGGCAACAATGGGCACATCTCTGCTAGTTTTAAAGATATGAGAGGCAAGAAAATATGCAAAGCTCAGTTCATGGTGAAAAAGTAGGTCAAAGGTCAATTTCAATATCATAGTATATGAATTTCTATTCAAGTTCAATAGCAACCATGGGCATTTCCTTGCCAATTTTGCAGATTTAAAGACCAGAAAACATGCAAAAAAGCAGTTCATCATAAAAAGTAGGTCAAAGGTCAATTTCAAGGTCACAGATTGCTAGTGTATTACTTCCTATTCAAGTTCAATAGTAACTATGGACCTATCTCTGTCAGTTTTGGAGATAAAGTGGAACGAAAATTTGCAAAGTTCAGTTCATAGTAAAAAGTAGGTCAAAGGTCAATTTTAAGGTCACAGTAAATTGCCAGTATATGACTTTCCATTCAAGTTCAATAGTAACTATGGACCTATCTCTGTCAGTTTTGGAGATAAAGGAGAACAAAAATTTGCAAAGTTCAGTTCAAAGTAAAAAGTAGGTCAAAGGTCAATTTCAAGGTCACACTTAGTTTGCCAGTGTATGACTTCCTATTTAAGTTCAATAGTAACTATGCACCTATCCCTGCCAGTTTTGTAGATAAAAGGGAACGAAAATTTGCAAAGTTCAATTCATGGTGAAAAGTAGGTCAAAGGTCAATTTAAAAGTCACAGTAAATTGCCTCTAATGACTTCCTATTCAAGTTCAATAGTAACTATGGACCTATCTCTGCCAGTTTTGGAGATAAAAGAGAACAAAAATTTGCATAGTTCAATTCATGGTGAAAAGTAGGTCAAAGGTCAATTTCAAGGTCACTGTAAAATTGCCAGTATATGACTTCCTATTCAACTTTAATAGTAGCTATGGACCTATCTCTGCCAGTTTTGGAGATATAAGGGACTAAATGTTATAATTTTGGAGTTACAATGATGTGCCATAAATTTCCAACAGAAAAAATTAATTAAAAAAAAGAAAAGGTCATTTGGGTTGAAATTCTTGAAATGGGAGGTGCTCAGAAGTTCCAGCTATTCAAATTTCATGAAATAATGTCATTTTTGACCAGAAGTTGTTTGCGCTGGCGGTACAAATGGTTTCGGTCCCGTCCAGATCGTTCCGCCAGCTCCACCGGACGGCTACCGTTACCGCTTCTCCTCCTAGATGGTAAGGGCCCCTGTACCCATCTCTTGGATTTAGGTCACCTATAATCTCAACTCGTTCCACGTAAAATTTGGGCTTTGTCGGTATTGGGGTCTGGGTGTGGCACTCATCGCAATGCACCCTTGTCCAAAAATGGCAAAATTAAATGCTAATTATCTACCCTACGGAAGGGGCTATGGGAAAAATTTCTACAGACGGCTTTCCAAAAGTCATATGTGTAGATTTCAAATATGCCCTTGGATTTGACCTTTGACTTTTACTTCAAGGTCAAACGGGCCAAAATTTTCAAAAAAATAAAATTTCTTACGAAAACATTTTTTTTTGCCCTGTTATTCAGACACCACAAAGACTTAACCAATAATATAATTGGAAAGTGTTACCCTTCAGGTCATCTTTCATCTCCGTGAATTTGGGGTCAATCGGTGCATTTTCATGGGAGTAGCGGCCATAAGATGCCGAAACTGAAAACTGTCTCTAATTCGGGAACCGTTAATGCTAGAGACCCATTCTTTTTTGCATTTTGTAGAGCATGTAAAGCCCAACACTCGGTGTGGTCTCTGTTTTTTTGTATTCCAAACAGTTTTCGAGTTTCGCTATCAAAAGTTACATATTGGTGGTGAAAGCAAAATGTGCAGTACGGTATAGTGAGGCGGCTAAGCCAAAAAATTGTGCAATAGATGATAAAAGCATGGAACTTTCCACGATGAATGACCATTGGGTGTTCGTCTATTTTGGATCGGGGGTTGACAAACACCCAATAGTCATTCATCGTGGAAAGTTTCATGCTTTTATCATCTTTTGCACAATTCTGGGTATAATTTGGACTTAGCCGCCTGACTACTTTTCACCATGAACTAAACTTTGCATATTTTGCTTCCCTTTTTTCTCCAAAACTGGCAGAGATAGGTCCATAGTTACTATGGAACTTGAATGGAAAGTCATATACTGGCAATCTAAATGTGACCTTGAAATTGACCTTTGACCTATTTTTCACCATAAACTAACCTTTGCAAATTTTGCTGCCCTTTTATCTCCAAATCTGGACTTACAAACTCTTGTAACTTTTCACGTAACTTTCCGGAAGTGACGTTCAGTCCATGAATAACCCACATCGACGTATTCCACTGCCGTGCTTTGCGTCGATAAAACGCTTATCTTGACATGAAAATTTATTGAAATGTATTGAGAATCATTCAGAAATATGTGCCCCGACATTTTCTTTCAAGTTTTCATCGGAAAATCCACTCAAATTGAATGTGCTTCCTCCGACATGCGAGCTCAGAAATCGGACTTGGCTCCTCTTGTGGGATTCCCCACGTTTGCTATGAAAACGTTCAATTATATTCCCTAAAGTAAGTAGTTTATTATAAACACTCACCACATTGTTCAAATTTGACACCTGCGTGGATTTCATGCTGTCTTTGTACACCAAAGTCATACAAATAAGTTCACTCAATATATGACATTCAATTTGAAAAAAAAAATGTATTCTTAATTTTAATGTATAAACTTTGTTACTAAGTAAGAGTGGGTATAAATGATTTTTATTCACTGTGATATCAATTTTTATTATGAGGAGTGAATGTAATTTTCATGTTAAGCCACAAATAATATTAATAATAGAAATTAAGTCACATGAATAAGTTGGCCCATTTTTTTTTCAAAAATAACATTTCCTTTAATATAAATAATACATTTGATTCATTAATGGGTGGTGGTGTAAATGTAGAAATATTTCTTTCTTTATACCTTTGTTGCTACCATAAAGAGTGAGCACATTTTTTTTTCATGTCAGAAAAAAATGCAAGTTGCATTGCACTGGTACAAATGAACATGTACCTACAGGTTGGTTAGTGCAATCAATAAAGAAATGAAAATTAAGGAAATTTTAAATAAACAAAAACATAATAATAATAATAATAATAATAATAATAATAATAATAATAATAGATCACTCAGTACTCAATCACATTTTCAATAATTTCAGGTATTTTTTATATTTATAATATTTACTAATTTACACTCACTGAAAACCAAAAATATTCTTTCCTTCTGAATTTTTCACCAAAAGTTGTCAAATGCAATGTAAATACTTTACAAGTGCCCGTGTTCTTGTTTTATTTCACTGCAGCTGAGACTTAACAAATCTTGACAAAGATTGAAGTAGCATGTGTATATTTATGTGTGTCTGACACAGTATACATTAATGACACATGACTCTGTTGCTGTGTACACCCAAAATTATGTCATTTTAGGTGTATTCAATCATTTTTGTCCTTGAAAAGTGCTTGAATTTGATCTTACATAAGTTTTTGACCTGGGTGCATGAAGGCAGTAATTCACAGGAAGGGAGACGACCCTTTTTGGACATCATTTAATTTCTTTTTTTTTTATCATTAGTGTGTAAAAAAATAATTTAAATGATATTTTTTTTCCTTGTTATGTAAACTTATGAGTGACCGTACATTGTTCTCATTTGCATTCAGAGTCCTTGAATAGTAATTGAATTAAAGTCTCAAAATTCCTATAAAATCCTTAAATTTGTCCTTAGTGTTCCTGTATGAATCTTGACTTTGCACACTTTAATCATAGAAAGTTATACAAACATCTATGATAGCTCATAAAAAATGAAATATAAAGTAAAAGGTGGTAATTATCCCTAAAACCGACTTGCTCTGTGACTACTAATTATAAGCTAGAGATATAAGCTGAGATATACTTCAAAGCATAATTATAAGATGTTTTTATTTGTTTACTCAAATTGAATAATTCAGTTACCTGCAAATAGAATGAAATTCACTGTAAAGTACATGCAATTTTAGTTTTAGCCATAAAAATTGTGATAAGAAATGCAAATTAATTCTTTATCCTTAAACTTAAAGTTATTATTATGTTATTATTATGATAAATAAAAAAATCTTTTTACATTCATTATTATTGCAAAAGACTGAAATGTTTTACTTTAAAATAGAAGTTTAATAATGAAATACAGTGATTCCTTTGGCAAAAATATTTAATTAAGGTGTATTCTGGTTTTATTTTGCCTAGGACTGCAGCAAGTACATGGTACTAAATAAATGCAAGGACTTAACTTTGCAATATGGAATCAATTTCAAAAATGAAATAGTAGTAAGAAAACAGCTACAATTGTCTGTATCAAGTGTAACCTAAGCGTGTGTCAGTTTACTCTGTAACTTTTTAATAAGCACAATATTTTGCAAGGAAAGCCATAAGTGGAAAACTATCACAAATGCCAACATGTACAATCTTTTGCTAACCCGCACATTACAAGTAAGTCTTTGGGGGTATTTAAAACAGTTTTAAGTCATTTGTTTTTTCCATCAATGATGACTACCTCATTATTTGAACTGGATCTCCTTCATTTAAATGGATAAAACGAGCCTTTTAAATTAATCAAAATACTATTTAAATATCTAAAATCATTAGAAAGTAGATGATAAGTCATTATAATAATCACTGAAAGCTGCCACTTCATTATTATTTACAAAACCTACAAAATGAAGTAAATGAAACTTATACATATTTTTAAAGCATCCATCAGCTGATCGAGGTCACCACGTTGCCAGAAAGGGGGTCAACATTTGCAACATTTTATGTACACTTTTCAATTCCTTTGGCAGCCTTTTGATACTTTTTGATACATGGTGTGCAGCATATCATTTTAAAGCATTTGAAATGTGCTTTTTTGTGATGTGTAAGACAGATGTTTTCTCCACCACATGTATGGAATAGAGGCATAAGAACCTGAGTCAATGAATTGCCGAAAAAAATGGCGATTTTCAGACACACCTTCACGACAAAATCTCACAGAATTTTTGTAAATAATACAATGACAGCAAACATTATACATCAGTTGAAAGATAATTTTCCTCCAAACAAAACCTCATCTAATTAACTTGGTGTTCTGGTATAATTTTAATTAATTCACTGACTAAACATGTATCTCCATCCTAAAACAAGGCAGCAAAGCTGTCAAATGTACAGACAAAAAACAGAAAATAAAGATGCAAAATAGGTCATTTTGTCAATTTTGATGCAATAATAAATAATGCTTATAATAGCACTGTCAATCAACACTGAATTTTAATCATGCACAACAGGTAACGTGCTCAATAACAGGAGCAGATCCAGAGGTATTTTCTGACAGTATTCCAAACTATATTTGTTGATCCATCCTACACTTTTGATGGTCTTCCAACAGAAAAAAATTGATACCAGTCAATGTAAACTCTAAAATCTGACCGTCATCTGAAAGACCCAGAAGACGGCCTCAATCCACCCCTGCAATAAGATTATAGTTTCTGGACCATGAGAGTTCAAATTCACATAATGAAAATCCCAATATTTGAAAAATGTTGACAGTGCATAAAATAATGTTACATAATGTTTAAAGACATAAAAACCTATGCAACTGCTTATGTGGAAATACAGAAAATCTGAAGAGCTTCAGGTGGATGGGAGTTGAAAATGCCAGTGTTTAGAAAAAAATTAAAAAGAAAACACAAATAAAAAAAAATTTTCCAATAAAGCTGCTATTCAAACATTTAATCTTGCTGTATTAACATGATATGAATAATCCCAATGTGTTTGAGGATAATAAGGCACTGTTATTCATCTATAGCATTAATGTTGGCATTGCACAATTTTTTTTTTTTTTTTTTTTTTTTTTTTTTTGTAAACTTATTTGCAATATTAAACAACATTTACCTGCATAATTAGCACCAATCCCTAATTATGTGACACAGTTAAGAGAGCTTAACCTATAGGACTTGAATGGGAAATCTCAACGTGTGTTTTATGTAATCTTATTTAATGGGCACTTGAAAATCAATTAGGCAAGTAATTTTATAGCTCTGAATTTAGCTAGTGATTATCCCAAGGGACAATTACCACCATCCATAAACAGCAGCCCCATATAGCACTCCATAGAGCTGCCAAAACAGAAAACAATCACACTGATTTCCAACACAAGCTACACTTCAGTCCTATGAAACTTTTCAGTAAGTTAGAATATCATAAGTAAAATGGTTTTTCCTTAATGGTCATCCCAGCAGCGATGTCCAAAAAAGGTTTTTTTTTTTCATCTTTTATGCAATTTAACATAATGCTTAACAGCACAATGGCCATCAATTTTTAATAATAAAGAAAATGTATCATAGCTATTCAAAAGATGTGACTAGCAATGGTATTCAAGCCAATGGAAGTTCAAAGACTAAGTCACACCTTGAAAATGTCCATATGTGAAATTTTTAATTGTAACAAAAAACTATATAATTTCCAAGAAAGTTAACCAATATAACAGGTTTTCCAACTGAAGCTATAATTTAGTGCTATGCTACATTTCTGTAAGTTTGAGAAGAGTAAGTGACTTGGTTTTCCTTTAATGGTCACTATGGAGGCATTGTCTAAAATGGGGTTGTCTTCAATTTTGATGCAATATTACATAATGCTTAACAGCATAATGACCATCAATTTTTAATAATAAAATAAAAGTATCATGGATATTCAGAAAATTTGATATGGAAAGGTCTTCAGGGCCATAGAAGTTCAGAGTCACAACTTCAAAATGCCAAAATGTACACAAGAGATAACTGTACTGAAATGAATTTCTTTCCACTTTCAACACTTTTTTTTACATATATCAAAATAATCAATTTACTGTCGTTTTTAAATGATCAACTAAGAAAGTTGTTGACATAGGAAAAATATCAATAGAACAATTTTAAATGTCCAATTTGTTCCATTCTGAGATTCTGAACATGGTGAATGATTGAATCTGACAAACTGTAAAGATATGAGTTTATTTCCATTTTTGACACTTTATTACAAAATGCACAGTAACAGGTTTACCATCATTTTTATATAATCAACTAACAATATTGTTAAGATGCAGAAAATGTCAAAAGAACACCTTTACATTACTAATTAGTTCACAAATGAGATTGTTAACATGCTTAAGAATTAAATCTGAGGAAAAAAGACTTATATACAAAAAAAGGCACAATTTCACCAAAACTGAACCGATCAAGCTTATTTTCGAACCTCATCTGTATTTTAGTAAATCTGATCACCCCTGTAAATTTCAAGACGATTAGCCAATTGATTTTCCTTGAAATGTGTTATCGGTGTTGCACATTTGCTGAAATAGTGAAAAAACAGCATAACTTCCATAAAAATGGCCCGATCAGACTGATTTTCGAACTTGACCTGCGTATTATGAATATTCATCATTTCAGTAACTTATAAGCCAAAAAGTAAAACGATTTTTCGCTTATCGTGTTATCGGTGTTGCATTTATGCTGAAAAAAAATGAAAAAATGGCATAACTTCCACAAACATGGCCCGATCATGCTGATTTTCGAACTTGACCTGCATATTAAGAATATTCATCAGTTCTGTAAGTTTCAAGCCAAAAGGTAAAACGGTTTTTCACTTATCGTGTTATCGGTGTTGCATTTATGCTGAAAAAAATGAAAAAATAGAATAACTTCCACAAATATGGCTCGATCATGCTGATTTTCGAACTTGACCTGCGTATTATGAATATTCATCAGTTTTGTAAGTTTCAAGCCAAAAACTAAAATGGTTTTCCACTTATCGTGTTATCGGTGCTGCATATATGCTGAAAAAAGTGAAAAAACAGCATAACTTCCCTACAAGTGACCCGATCATGCTGATTTTTGAACTTGACCTGCGTATTATAAATATGTATCAATTCTGTAAGTTTCAAGCTGAAATGAAAAACAGTTTTCCACTAATCGTTTTATCGGTAAAAGTGCACGGCGACGGCGACGACGGCGACAGCAACGGCGACAGCAACGACAGACGCAGGTGATGGCTATATGTACAGACACATCTGTGTCTGTACATAAAAAGTCGAAGATTCAGAATCTGAAATTCAACCGCGGCTCAATTGATTAATTTTGAGTAACAACTTAAGTGTTTTATATCGCCAAAAAGCTCATTAACTTGGCTTTCTCACAACACTTATATATCATTTGTCGTTTTAATTAAAAATTTCGGACACCATACCAAACTGACAAGTTGCGATTACGTGATCGACATAAACGTCTTATTCTCATCTAAATCGTTAACTTTAGGAAACTAACCTGAAATATCCGAAAGGTTAACCTTTCTCGCCTATAATAACAGATCCATGGTTTAATAATTTTGTTTGCTGTCAAAAATATCCAACAATAAACAGGAGCATAAAATTTCAGCAGAAAACACTTTCTCCTCAACTTTTCACCAAGTGCGCATGCGTACAACTTTTCGTAGCGACTTACAACAGGTCGGAGGCAGTTGTAATTTTACGTGCATATTTACAAGAGTTTGTAACTTACAAACCTTCGAGAATACCAACTTACGTGAAGGATCGGACTTACGTGAAAAGTTGCAAGAATTTGTAAGATACAACCTTTCGAGAATACGGCCCCTGAACTTTGCAAATTTTGCTGCCCTTTTATCTCCAAAACTGGCAGAGATAGGTCCATAGTTACTATTGAACTTGAATAGGAAGTCATACACTGGCAATCTAAATGTGACCTTGAAATTGACCTTTGACCTACTTTTCACCATGAACTAACCTTTGCAAATTTTGCTTCCCTTTTATCTCCAAAACTGGCAGAGATAGGTCCATAGTTACTATTGAACTTGAATAGGAAGACATATACTGGCAATCCAAATGTGACCTTGAAATTGACCTTTGACCTACCTCTCACCATGAACTGAACTCTGCAAATTTTGCTTCCCTTTTATCTCAAAATCTGGCAGAGATAGGTCCATAGTTACTATTGAACTTAAATAGGAAGTCATACACTGGCAATCTAAATGTGACCTTGAAATTGACCTCTGACCTACTTTTCACCATGAATTGAACTTTGCAAATTTTGCTGCCCTTTTATCTCCAAATCTGGCAGAGATAGGTCCATAGTTACTACTGAACTTGAATAGAAAGTCATATACTGGCAATCAAAATGTGACCTTGAAATTGACATTTGACCTACTTTTCACCATGAACTAAACTTAGCAAATTTTGCTTCCCTTTTATCTCCAAAACTGGCAGAGATAGGTCCATAGTTACTATTGAACTTGAATATGAAGTCATATACTGGTAATCTTAATGTGACCTTAAAATTGACCTTTGACCTATTTTTTACCATGTACTGAACTTTGCAAATTTTGCTTCCCTTTTATCACCAAAACTGGCAGAGATAGGTCCATAGTTACTATTGAACATGAATAGGAAGTCATATACTGGCAATCTAAATGTGACCTTGAAATTGACCTTTGACCTCCTTTTTACCATGAACTGAACTTTGCAAATTTTGCTTCCCTTTCATATCCAAAACTGGCAGAGATAGGTCCATAGTTACTATTGAACTTGAATAGGAAGTCATACACTGGCAATCTATATGTGACCTTGCAATTGACCTTTGACCCACTTTTCATCATGAACTGAACTTTGCAAATTTTGCTTCCCTTTTTATCTCCCAAACTGGCAGAGATAGGTCCAAAGTTACTATTGAAGTTGAATAGGAAGTCATATACTGGTAATCTTAATGTGACCTTAAAATTGACCTTTGACCTACTTTTTACCATGTACTGAACTTTGCAAATTTTGCTTCCCTTTTATCTCCAAAACTGGCAGAGATATGTCCATAGTTACTATTGAACTTGAATAGGAAGTCATACACTGGCAATCAAAATGTGACCTTGAAATTGACCTTTGACCTACTTTTCACCATGAACTGAACCACTCGGCTCACCGTCGATTGATTCCTGCGTCATCATATCTCGGCCGTATGACAGTCGTCGCCATTTTGGAAGTAGTGCAAACTACTCTAGATAACCGGATGTAAACAATAATAAACATGGCGGCGCCCTGACAGGACATTCAGAACTCCTCGACAATTTCCGGCTATCTTCCGAATGCCTTGAAACTAGTCTCGGATGTATGACAGTAAAAAATTTCCTACGCACAACATTTCTGATCAGGTGACGCCATATTTGTTAGATCCACGTGTTTTGGGGGAACTATATTGTTTTGATTGCGGTATACATTAGTGATGCAGTGCCGTCCATCCGGGTTCTTGACCTGATCACATATGTTGTGCGTAGGCGACATTTTTTACAGTCATACATCCGAGACTAGTTTCAAGGCGTTCGGAAGATAGCCAGAAATTGTCGAGGAGTTCGGAATGGAACTGAACTTTGCAAATTTTGCTTCCCTTTTATCTCCAAAACTGGCAGAGATAGGTCCATAGTTACTATTGAAGTTGAATAGGAAGTCATATACTGGTAATCTGAATGTGACCTTAAAATTGACCTTTGACCTACTTTTTACCATGTACTGAACTTTGCAAATTTTGCTTCCCTTTTATCTCCAAAACTGGCAGAGATAGGTCCATAGTTACTATTGAAGTTGAATAGGAAGCCATATACTGGCAATCTTAATGTGACCTTAAAATTGACCTTTGACCTACTTTTCACCATGAACTGAACTTTACAAATTTTGCTTCCCTTTTATCTCCAAAACTGGCAGAGATAGGTCTATAGTTACTATTGAAGTTGAATAGGAAGTCATATACTGGCAATCTAAATGTGACCTTAAAATTGACCTTTGACCTACTTTTCACCATGAACTGAACTCTGCTAATTTCTTTCTCTTTTAACTCCTAACCTGGCAGAGATAGGTCCATAGTTACTATTGAACTTGAATAGGAGGTCATATACTGGCAATCTTACTGTGAAATTGACCTTTGACCTACCTTTTGATAAAGTTAACTTTGATTGTACCATTTTAAGTTATATATATATATTTTTTGCATATTTTGAAAATTCTTGTTGATTGCATTTTTACAGCTTGTCAAGCAAAAGACTGGTAGCTGTGTCCCTTATTTTGTGTATGTGGGGGTCTATACGAATGCGCTTGCTCCAGCTGGTGGTACAAAATTTGGAGGCAGTATCGTCTCTCTGATCCTCTAGTTTTTCTGGGGTTCAAAATTTATTATCCATTACCGTACTGCACATTTTGCTTTCACCACCAATATGTACTTTTTGATACAGTGTTACTCGAAAACCGTATGGAATACAAAGAATCGGAGACCACTCTCAGTGTTGGGCTTTACATGCTCTACAAAATGCAAAAAAGAATAGGTCTCTAGCTTAAACGGTTCCCAAATTAGAGACAGTTTTCAGTTTCGATATCTTATGGCCACTACTCATGTGAAAATGCACTGATTGACCCCAAATTCACAGAGATGAAAGATGACCTGAAAGGTAACACTTTCCAATTATATTATTGGTTAAGTCTGTGTAGTGTCTGAATAACAGCGCAAATAATTATTTTTTCGTAAAAAATTAATTTCTTTGAAAATTTTGGCCCGTTTGACCTTGAAATAAAGGTCATAGGTCAAATCCAAGGGCATATTTGA
Organism: Lingula anatina; assembly: GCF_051362555.1. Lineage (NCBI taxonomy): Eukaryota > Metazoa > Brachiopoda > Lingulata > Lingulida > Lingulidae > Lingula > Lingula anatina. The sequence continues at coordinate 661,428 of NC_141774.1, read as the reverse complement.
AATCTACACATATGACTTTTGGGAAGCCGTCTGTAGAAAATTTTCCCATAATTCCTTCCATAGGGTAGATAATTAGCATTTAATTTTGCCATTTTTGGACAAGGGTGCATTGCAATGAGTGCCACACCTAGACCCCAAAACCGACAAAGCCCAAATTTTCCGTGGAACAAGTTGAGATTATAGGTGACCTAAATCCAAGAGATGGGTAAGGGGGCCCTTACCGTCTAGGAGGAGAAGTGGTAACGGTGACTTGGTGGCGGAGCCGCAGGAGCCGGCAGAGCCGGCGGAACATACGGGTCGGGACTAAAACCATGTGTACCGCCAGCGCCTACACTGGTGGTACAAAATATAAATATAATATATTCAATTTTAAAAAAATGATAGTCCAATAGAGCTGGTTTTCTAATTTGAGTTGTATGTTAATCCTAAAAATCATTCTTGTAAGATACAAATATTAGAAATACTAGTAACAAAGTTTTCTTTTTTTGGTGGCAGTGCATTAAGTGTTTTTTTTTTTTTTTTTTTATGTGAAAGATAAAAATTTCAGAAAAATGTACAAAAGAAAAAGAAGCCAATCTAACTGCTTTTCCAACTCAGGATGCATTTTAGTCTTGTTTCTTTCCTGTAAGGTTAAGAAAATGCAGAGAATGCACAATGCTGCAGGTGGAAGTCACATTTGAAAATGCCATGTTTGAAAAAAAAATTTTTTTAAAAACATAAAAAATATTTCAATAAAGCTGCTATTCAAACTTAAATCCAGCTGTATTAACATGATATCAATAACCCCATTGAGTTTGAGGATAATAAAGCACTGTTATTCATCTACACCATTAATGTTGGCATTATACAGTGACGTTTTTTCTTCTGTAAACTTTGCAATATGAAACAAAATTTATCTGCATAATTATCACTGATTATTAATTAAGTGCCACTAATAATTTAGACATTCATGAACTTTCACCGATAACACGATAAGTGGAAAACTATTTTACTTTTTGGCTTGAAACTAACAGAACTGATGAATTTTTTTCGTAATATGCAGGTCAAGTTCGAAAATAAGCATGATTGGGCCATTTTCGAAAATGTTATGTTGTTTTTTTTCACTTTTTCCAGGATATATGCAATACTAATAACATGATAAGTGGACTTGAAACTTACAGAACTGATGAATATTTATAATACGCAGGTCAAGTTTGAAAACCATTTTTTAAAAGTAATGCTGTTGTTGTTGTTGCTTTCTTCAGCATATATGCAACACTGAAAACGCACTTCAAGGGAAAGTAATAAAATAAGTATATCGTCTCAATCTTACTAAAATACAGGTTGAGTGTAAAAATCAGCTTCATTGGTTTGACGACGGCGACGACAGATACAGGTGTCGGCTTAATGTACAGACACATCTGTGTCTGTACATAAAAACGTGTGTTATTTTGCAATGTGTGTTATTTTGGATATGTTTGATATAACTGCAACATACCTGTTGTAAATGTGAACATGTATTTTTCACTCTCTTTTCTGTGGCTTATGCAGCATAGGGAAACGGTATACTCAGTTCCAGGGATAAGACCAGATAACGTACAGGTCGATTCCGTGTTAGGTATGTTGTCAATCACTGGCTGCCCTTTATCTGCTTTGTATTCAAGCCGGTAGTGATCTACATGGCATGCAGGAGGCTCCCACTGAATGGCGGCTGCTTCTGGAGATGGCTGATCCATAACCTTCACATCTGTCGGTTTGACTGGCCCTGTAGCAGTGAAAAGATATAATGTGTTCACCAAATCAGGACAGATTTGTTATATTGCATCACACTGCAAATAGGAACAAGGCAGCAAAGCTGTCAAATGTACAGACAAAAAACAGAAAATGAAGATGCAAAAAAAGGTCATTTTGTCAATTTTGATGCAATAATAAATAATGCTTATAATAGCACTGTCAGTCAACACTGAATTTTAATTATGCACAACAGGTAACATGGTCAATAACAGGAGCGGACCCTGAGATATTTTCTGACAGTATTCCAAAGTATCTATGTTGATCCATCCTCCATTTTGATGGTCTTCCAACAGAAAAAAATAGATACCGGTCAATATAAACTTAATAACCTGTCTTCCAGAAGACCCAGAAGATGGTCTCAATCCACCCCTTCAATAAGATTACAGTTTCAGGACCATGAGAGACCAAAGTCACATGATGAAAGTCTCAATATTTGAAAAATGATGACAGTGCATAAAATAATATTATATAATGTTTAAAGACATAAAAAACAATACAACTGCTTATGTGGATATACAGAAAATGTGCAGAGCCTCGAGCGGCGAGTTAAAAGTCACAAATGCAAGTGTTTGAGAAAAAATTGTAAAGGAAAACATAACAAAACTAGAAAACCATCAAGAGTGCAGACCTATGCCAAGGCAGCAATTGTTGATTATTGATTGATTATTGAGCCAGACCACCACTAAAAACTAATCATTGTCCTCTTTGGCCCACTTCTGACAGTTCCTGAAAATGTCAGCAAAATTGGTCCATAACTTTTTGAGCTATGTTGATGACAGACAAACAGGGGTGAAAATATAACCTCCTTGGCAGAGCCTGAGGTAAATATAATTTCAATGAAGCTGCTATTTAAATTTTTAATCTTTGATTATATATATATATATATATATATATATATATATATATATATATAATAACCTGCATAATTATCACTGCTTCCTTATGATTAATCTAGCAGAGAGCTTAACTTTTGGGAGTTTACAAGGAAATATCAACAAGTGTGCTGTATGTAATCTCCTCTAATGGCCTATCAATTAGGCAAATGACTTTATAACTCAGAAATTAGCTAAGTGATACCCAAGGGATATTAACAGACTGACCCTCTCAAAGGTCTTTCAGGCCCATAAGTCACATCTTAAGAAAAGCACAAGAAAATGTACAAAATAGGAGACTACCAATTCTGATGCAATAATACATTATGTTTAACTGCACAGTCAATATCAAATTTTAATTATGCAGAACAGGTGACACGGATGAAAGTAAATGCATAAGGCTTCAGGCACATCAGAGTTCAAGTTTATACTTAGAAAGTGCCAGAATGAGAAAAATGACAATTTCACACAAAATTGCATAAATTCAATAATAAATGATAACCCATTTGACCTGGCTTTCTAATTTGAACTGCATGCTGTAGCCACTTGCAATACTCACACACAACAACAACAGCTTTGCGTCGTTTTTACTGATTTATTAAACCGTCAACTGAAAAATAATTGAAATAAAATAAGAAATTCATCTCATATTCTTGCCCTAGTTCTTTTATATAATGCTATTAAGTCGCTTAAATAACATCTTTACTTAACAGTTGCATGTTATCCTATCTTTATCTCCAAAATATAAGTAACTCTTACCGACTTTGGGCTATTCTAGTGTAATGCAAGCGACTAGGTTCTAAATGATTGTGTAGTAGATCTCATCTGGCGCAACTAACACAATGAAAAAATACGCTTTTAAAAATAACATTGATTACGAACATAAAACAAACAATCTTTAACTCGCAACTAGTACAGCTACATTCTCGTTTCTAAACAATACACTACACTTTACTGAACTTTCTTTACTCCAATACTGAAAGGCACAGTGATTGTGTTACATGTACTGTGCATTGTACATCAGACCGTCATTTCTAACGCTACTCAAAGTTGCAGTTTACAATGGAAAACTAATTTTATCTTCTCGCAATTATCTTTAAATGAACTTTCATAACTTAAAATTAATTGCTAACCTTATGGGCCAGATTCCTGTTACAAAAACACTTGTAATTACGGCTGTCTCAGCATTTAATATCAGCCGATCTCATTCCACATGGAATCACATTCTATCCCATCATTATCATAAGCGCGCTAAAAACAATTGTTATTCAACACCGATGCGACAAACAAGTGAGTAGCGCGTCCGAAGTAAAGAAATAAAATTTATATATAAAACACTGCTCTGGCAGTAACACTCCCCAGCCAAAATCTAATTGATTTTCTATACAAACAAACAAAACTAACTTACACATGAAACAATGTAACTGGTAAACTGTAACTATTAACTCACTATACAATAGCTTTGGTACTCCCAAATACCATTAGATCTTCACTTATAAGTTCTTGAACATCATGTATCACAAAACCATACTCGAACCTTATTCTATGGAAAACTTACAATTTATCCCCTTCTAACAACAAAACTAGTTTATGGATTGGACGTTCTAGTATAGTAGACGTAGAGGAGGGGATGCCTTTGGCAGAAAGATCAGGATTCCCCAAAAGAATCTTCACTCTGCGAACTAATCCATCCTCATCTATGCTCGCCTCTGTCACTCTGGCAAGTCGCCAGTCTCCTCTGTATAATCCTGTATAATCCTTCTGTATACTCTTTGAGCAAAACAATGTCTCCCACTCCTAGGTTTCTTCGTTTCCCATTCCACTTTGTTCGTTGTTGCAGATTAAGAAGGTATTCCTTCCTCCAGCGACTCCAGAAATTATCCGCTAACACTTGTACTTGGCGCCATCTTTGCCTTGCATACAGGTGCTCAGGTCCAAACTCTCCCAATGGCAATATTACCTTTGGCTTCATTGTCAACAAATGGTTCGCAGTAAGTGATTCTGGACCAGGTGGATCATGTAGGTTCTGTACGGTCAAAGGTCGACAGTTAATAATGGCCATGACTTCATATAGGAAGGTTCTTAAGGTGGTTGTGTCAATACGAAAACCATGTTGCTCCAACATTGCTGCTAGTATACTTCTGATGGTTCTAATGTGTCGCTCCCACACACCTCCCATATGGCTTGAGTGTGGGCTGTTAAACACAAAATCACACTTGTTCTCAATCATAAATTTCTTCAACTCGTCATTTTTTACCTCTTCTAGTGATTTATCTAAAAGCACTCTTGCTCCGATAAAATTTGATCCCTGATCACATCTGATTTGCCGTATAGGACCCCTCAAAGCTATCACACATCTTAAAGCATTTATGAAACTATCTGTCGTCATGTCATCCAGGCATTCGATGTGTACTGCTCTCGACGCCATGCAGGTCACTATCAATCCATATCGCTTAACTTCACGGCGACCTTCTTTCACAGGGAAGGGGCCAAAGCAATCAATGCCACAGTAACTGAATGGGGGTGAAGGTTCTGTTCGATCCTTTGGTAAATCTGACATCCTCTGTTCTTCACTTTTGCCCCTGTTTTTTCTACAGGTTACGCATCTGTGTATTGCAGAAGCAACCGTCTTGCCTATACCAATGATATAGTACCCTTGGCAACGTATCTCATTCAGAGTAAAACCTCTTCCCTGGTGGGCTACCTTCTGATGGCAATGACGCACAATTAGGTCTACAATATGTCCTGACTTTGGCAAAATTACAGGGTGTTGTACTTCGTAAGACAGTGAGGATCGTGTCAGACGTCCTCCTACTCGCAGGGTTCCTTCTTCGTCAATATAAGGATCCAGCTTGGAGAGAGGGTTTTTCTTCGGAAGCGATCCATCTTTGATTTGCCTAATTTCGTCTTGGAACCGTTCAGCCTGAAGCAGCTTAAGAATAGTAAGTTCTGCCTTTCGTCGGTCAGCAGACAATGATGAACCCATTTTGAGTAGACGTTTTCTAATGGTTGTCACTGCTGTAATGGCATTGGTCCAGGATGAAAATCTATTGAACTTCTGTGTAAATGTTCCTGCCTTTTCTGTAGTCTCCACTGCATTTACTGTTGCTTTCTTCAACTCTGGATCATTTGGATCAACCTCTGGATTTTCTTCTACCATGCTTAGATCTGGGTTTCTCAGGAATTCTGGGCCTTTAAACCAATTTGATGCCATCAGTTCCTCTGGATACAGCCCTCTAGAAGCATGGTCGGCCGGGTTATCATTGGTTGGCACGTAGTGCCACTGACTAGGGTCAGAAGCGTTTTGAATCGTCTGAATCCTGTTGGCTACGAAGACATGAAATCTTCTTACATTGTTCTTCAAATATCCTAGCACTATCTTGGAGTCTGTCCAGAAATACTCCTTGAGGTTTTCATAGGTAATTTCAGACTTCAGCAGAGTACTCATCTTGGTCGACATTGTGGCTGCTGTAAGCTCTAATCTCGGAATTGTAGTAATCTTGAGTGGCGCGACTCGAGATTTGCCCAACACGATACAGCAGTGGCACTCGTTTTTGTTATTCACTACTCGAAGGTAGGAGCATTGGCCATATCCTCTGGTACTTGCGTCCGAAAAGTGGTGTATCTCTGCTGTGACAATTTTTCCAAAGTCTTGGGGAATATAGCATCTTGATAAATGAATTTCCGCTAGCTTTGGCAATTCACGCAGCCATTTCTCCCATCTTGGTCTGAGTTCTTCTGATATTGGATCATCCCAGCTGGCTTTGGACGCACACATCTCCTGCAGTATCTGTTTGCCTAATAGGATAAATGGTGCTATACAACCCAAGGGATCATAGACAGAGGCAACAGTCGAAAGAATTCCTCTTCTAGTCATCGGTCTTTCATTCAGTGTTAACTGAAAGCTGAGCTGGTCGCTATGGTATCCCACTGAATTCCCAATACTCTCTCTGTGGCAGGTAAAGGCAAATCAGCAGTGGTGCTCTGTGCCCCTCTTTCTGATACGGGAATACTCTCCAAAACTTCTTGGTTGTTGCTAATAAACTTGTGAAGTCTTATATTTGCTTTCTGAAATAGCTGACGTACGCCTTCAATAAGCTGCTTTGCCTCCTCAGCAGAATCAATGCTTAATAACAAGTCGTCTACGTAAAGGCAATTACCAGCTACCCAGCAAACCTTCTCATCAAATTCTTCTCCATGGTCTTCAACCAGTTGTTTCAAAGCAAAGTTAGCACACGCAGGGGAACTGGCAGCTCCAAACAGGTGAACTGTCATCCTAAATAGCTTAGGTGTGCCTTCTACTGTTGGTGAGGTCTGGACCTGAGATGAGGTTCTCATTCAGGTTAATGTTCTTATATCTCGCTGCGCAGTCAAATACTACCCTGAGCATTCCTTTACGTTTATGGTAAACTCCATGGTGCGGCACGACCCATCTGTGTCCTCCAGCTACATCTTTATATGGAACAGGTTCAGCTTCTCCGCTTTCTATCACCGTGTCCATGAACTTCTTATATTCGGCGGCAAATTCTTTGTCTGCAAATTTCTTTCTCAGATGCTCAAGTCTTCTCATGGTCATGGGCATGTTGTCAGGCAACTGTGGGGCATCAGTTCTAAATGGTAGTGGCATGGTATAGAAATTGTCTTGGTCTTGATAGATTGTGTCTTTCATCTTCTTTAAGAACTTCAAGTCATCCTGGGACAAGGAATCTTCTGACTTGTGCTCATCCCTGAAGTCCGCTTCCAGTAACTGAATTATCTCTGGCTCAGTCACTGTCTCTTTAACCTTTGTTCTGTGGACAAAAGTCACTTCTCCTCTATCATCGACTCTCAAATCCTTTTGTATTTCTTTCCTCATCACTCTGTGACTGAGGTGATATTCATCTGTGTCTTCTCGTCCGGTCCTTCCCACGACGCTCCATCCCAGGGGTGTCTGTATTCCATAGGGTTCCTCGTTTGCTCCTACTCTGACACTAAGGGGTACCAATGCACGAGAGCAGTTGTAACCTATAAGTAAACCTGCGTCGCAATTCTGGAGCGGTGCAATTTGGCTCTGTATATTTTGCAGGTGATTCCATCTTCTTGCATCCGATGGTCTAGGTACATGTTTCTTGTTGAATGGTATGTTTTCTCTTGTATAACAGGTTGGTAGTGCTATAGTTTCTGTTAAGTTAAAACCTCTTACAGTCAATCCTGGAACCTTTGAAGTTTGACTACATAGCTGGAGTTGACTGTTGAAATCCTGATACTTGTAGGTACGCTTTCTGCATTCAGCTTGGCTGCTAACTCGTCGCTAATGAACGTAACATCACTTTGACTATCTAGAAGAGCATATGTCAGGATTTCATTCCCGGAATTTCCTACAGATACATAGACTGGAATTGTCATTGAACTGATAGCTCCCTCTTGGCAAGTACTTGACAATGTTCTTACATGTTGATCTTCTGGGTGTAGGGCTTCGTAGTCCCCATGTAGTATGGCAGGGTGTTTACGACCACATCTACTGCATTGTTCCTTCCTTTTACACTCCTTGGCTAAGCGACCGTTTCTAAGGCAACTTAGGCAAAGACCTCTTTTCTTTATAAACTCCATTCTTTCTTGTGGCGTTTTTCTTTCGAAGTTTCGGCATTCTCTGATGGCGTGTCCTATTTTCTCACAGAATGTACAGGCATTTTTCGTGACAGGAGGCGTTGGTATAGCTTGATCGCTTGTCTTCGTCATAAGGCTGGTGGAAGTGGGGGTTTTCTTGCTAAATGCAGTTTCAGCTGGTCTCATAACAGGGTTATTTACAATGTCGGATTCCTTTTTTACAAACTCTACAAACCTCTTGAAGCTTGGGAAACCTTGTGATTCTTCGACAATTCGGGTCCATCTTCGTGTGATCCATTCAGGTAGTTTCTGAAGTAACTTCCTATTTTCCCGACAGTCGTCCAGGATCTTCAACTCTCCTACATGATCTGTTGCTGCTAAACACTGCCTGAGAAAATCTGATAGTTTTCTAAGTCCCTTACTGTCTCTACTGTTAATCTTGGGCCACTTTTCTAATTTGTCTCTGAAAGCCTCTGCTATCAAAAATTTATCACCATATCTATCTTCAAGTATCTCATGGGCTTCAATGTAAGCCTCTTCTGAATCTAAGTAAAACAAATGATCCACTGTCTCTTTAGCTTCTCCTCTGAGGTACCTCTTAAGGTAGTACAGCCTCTCACTGGGTGGGATATTTCTGCTTTCTATTAGAGTCTTGAATGCTAGTCGCCATGTTACATATGTTAGATAATTTCCCTCAAATACAGGTGGCTCTGGAATCGGTAATCTACTCAGGCTCAACTTCTCTAAGGCCCTCACAACATCATGGCTATAGCTGCTGTCTGAATCCTTCTTAGTAGTATCTTTACCTCCCAATGCTTTCCTAAAGATTTCTTCCCTTTTCTTGCTTTCATTCAGTTCTGATTCTAACAAGAGCCGCTTTCTTCTCTGCTCTAAACGTATCTGTTGCTCTTCTATTTCTTGCTGTGCTGTAAGGCACTTCAGCCTTTCCTTCAAAGCAACCTGTCTAGCTTCTTCTTCTAACTGTCGCTCCTTAAAAGATACGTTTGAGCCGGCTTGACTGACGGAGTCATCTGGATCTAATTCCTCAATTAGTCTTCTTCTCAAATCATCTTTAGGCGATATGTTTCTGAATGTTACTTCTTGGTCAGTTGGTGTCTGAGAAGGAACTGTCCTAGTGCTGGGAGTCTTGGTAATGGTAGCTGCATCCATTTTTAATGTCAAGCAGTGAGCGGGTATTCTTAGAAAGGAGGGAGGGGGCAGGTGGTATGGGCAGCGTAACTTATTTGAATTCAAATAAACTTATCTACACTACTCCAGACAAGTAAATTTCAAAATGTAGACAGTTTCTCTATAAGTAATAAGCTAGCTAAAACATTTGAACATCAACAGCAAACATGTCAAATTGCCGAGTATCTTAATCTTAACAAACAAATAAATTAATAATCATATGTATATTTAGATAGCCAATAATATATTCAGCTACACTGAGGTCTACTAGTATTTATAGTTATCTGTGGATATGAAATCAAGTGTCAACATATACTCGAGAAAGTCTCAATTTCAGCTTTATTGCAAGCTGCGGATTGGATCTTAGCTCAATTTCCTTAATTACAGTCCCACCAGTAACTACTAGTACTTGACTGGGCCGGGTCATCTAAATAATGGCTGTTGACTGGCTCCAGGCATCTCAGATATCTAGAGTTACCACAGGTTGTAAGTAGGTCATAAATTCTGTCTTCTTGGTTCGGTTGTTCGGTACGGGCCGTCTCAGGGCTTTAGTTGTGGACTATTGGTATGGACCATCTCAAATCCTAGTCGTTGACTGTAGCCACTTGCAATACTCACACACAACAACAACAGCTTTGCGTCGTTTTTACTGATTTATTAAACCGTCAACTGAAAAATAATTGAAATAAAATAAGAAATTCATCTCATATTCTTGCCCTAGTTCTTTTATATAATGCTATTAAGTCGCTTAAATAACATCTTTACTTAACAGTTGCATGTTATCCTATCTTTATCTCCAAAATATAAGTAACTCTTACCGACTTTGGGCTATTCTAGTGTAATGCAAGCGACTAGGTTCTAAATGATTGTGTAGTAGATCTCATCTGGCGCAACTAACACAATGAAAAAATACGCTTTTAAAAATAACATTGATTACGAACATAAAATTAATTGCTAACCTTATGGGCCAGATTCCTGTTACAAAAACACTTGTAATTACGGCTGTCTCAGCATTTAATATCAGCCGATCTCATTCCACATGGAATCACACACGCTCGGCTGTCACCTTGATTGGATAGTAAACGATTGTCGTAAAATCGCTAAATGATATTAAAACCGGGTGCATAAACTTGAAAACCACCTACAACAACCTTGGACTGCCACATTAATCCAATACAATGTAAATATAAACTATAACAAGTGGTTAAAGCCTTCAAACCGAATGTCGTAAAGTCCCCATATACCTCCATAGAGACAATAAAATAGAATGAGCTTCTGAAACAAACCTGACCCAGTTCCAACAGAATAATCGAAATAAAATACTGTCGGGCATCGGAGCGGCCTAAAACTTGGCACGCTTACCGTTAATACTGCAGGCTACATCATCCCGTCGCTCGTTTGTAAATTCCGTGCATGGCATACGCACAATCAAACCGTAAAAAACAAATTCTCGGGGTGTCGTTGGCCAGGTCCACTCTAACCTACCATTACGAAAAAGAAGCCATGCCATTGGACAATGCGACCTCTGCGGTTACGTCATTTCCTGAATTGGATTGTTGAATGGACCTAGCCAATCAAGGTGACAGCCGAGCGTGGAATCACATTCTATCCCACCATTATCATAAGCGCGCTAAAAACAATTGTTATTCAACACCGATGCGACAAAAACTTGGCACGCTTACCGTTAATACTGCAGGCTACATCATCCCGTCGCTCGTTTGTAAATTCCGTGCATGGCATACGCACAATCAAACCGTAAAAAACAAATTCTCGGGGTGTCGTTGGCCAGGTCCACTCTAACCTACCATTACGAAAAAGAAGCCATGCCATTGGACAATGCGACCTCTGCGGTTACGTCATTTCCTGAATTGGATTGTTGAGTGGACCTAGCCAATCAAGGTGACAGCCGAGCGTGGAATCACATTCTATCCCACCATTATCATAGGAAGTAATATTCTAAGATGGGCTAGGGGATTTTGCCAATAGAGGGCTTCGTGTGAATACTAGTTATTTTACATACCACTTGGTGCGCTGTATTCCCATTCACAAAATGATGACGTAGGCGTATGACCCTTTTAAGCTCAAGAAAATATATGAAGAAAATAGGGATATTATGTACTTAACAGCAAGTCACAATTAAAATATACCATTATGTTTACGTGTTTTCTTGTGTGTGTTGTTTTAAGGAATTGTACATGTAATATGAGAACAGAATAACTCATGAGTTGAAACAGCGCGTTGGAAGGAACAGATATATACTGTATGCACTATGTAAATTAACGTAGACCCTGCGTTTATTATTATTTACAATGAAATTACAAGCATTTTCACGTGATTATTTAAAAATGAATGTTTAATACAGATAACATGTTTCAGGGTGTCGACTTTGGCAACTGAAGAAGGTGGGGGGGGGGGCTCACATCATTATGAATAACATAAAATGTGTATTATATTATTTATAAATGAGCAAAACAATCAGCATTATCAACCGAGTATACTGTATAAACTACCAATTGAGAATTGTTGAGGGTAATTAGTACCCTCTCACTCTTTTGCAGCTGAAATTGTCAATTACATCTAAGAGCATAGATAATCTACGGATAATTGAAATTAAACAGATTATAATTACACTTTATTAATCGATTTCTAATGAATAACATGTAGTGGTGGATGGGGGGGGGGGGGGGTGCGTGTGGGGGAGGGGTCTTGACCCCCCTTTCGATTTCTGCAAAAAATCACACCAATGCATTGGTCTCTTTTAAAATAAATAGCACTGTTCGCCCTATAGAGGTGGAACGAGGGTCAGCTTGTCAGGAACCATAATATAGAAAAAAAGTGTAATTAGTACTTTGAAAACTTTCCTACATGATGTTGCATTAACTCAATCAGAGGAAGCCATTGTTACATAAAATTCAGACATGGGAAGCCAAGTTGTAGCCAAGTTGTACAAGTTGTTCAGATAATGCTTCACACCTTGCAGTTCAAATTTTTATGTCCTTTGTTCCGAAGCCAGTAATCTGTTAAAACTAGATTACAGGGTCTTATTAGGAATGCCCACCTGGACGAAGGTGGCCTTGCGTATGAAGTAACCAATCAGTTTCTAAGCTAGGTGATGGATGATAAAGTTTAGCATAAAAACCCTGTAAATTTTAATATAGGGGGTTAGGGGTAGAATAGGTAGTAGAGGAGAGTAGTATGTTGAGAGCAATAGCTAGAGGAGGAGTAGAGAAGTCATACTTGTATCATGTAACTTTTAGTGTAGTAATTAAAATATATTCTGTTGAAGTTACAACATGAAGTCGTTTCATTCTTTTCCGAGTGCAGAATTTAAGACGAGGAATCTGGGAATCTCTGTAGCAGTATTGCAGATAGCGTTATCCAAAGTTGTGAGCCCATCGAGCCCAAACCCTGAGGGTTATATCATAAAAAGTTATTTTATGTAATGTGGGGCCCCGGGATGGTCTTAAGGGGGTTCCCCACAAGCTTTGCATCTGCAACCTGTCATTCCAAAAAAGCCAGATCCCCCTTCAAATAATCCTGGATCCACCCCTGACATGCATGGATTATTTCTAAGTAGTAGTATCAATCCTATGTTGAGAAAAGTGGGATTTGTCCTACGTATATATAGTTTATAATGGTAAACCTATAACTTGCTTCTTGGCCCCGATTTGTGAATTTAATGCTAGCCCAGGAAGAATAAAAGCAAATGCTGTATATAAAAAAAATAACTGTTATTTTTCCAATTTATTGCCACCAACAAAGTATAATTTAACAATTTAATTAATCCATTCTTACCAAGACAAATGTTAAAAGAAAATATATATATAAATTTACAGTTTCGATATGAAAGACATTTGTGGATGGATTATGGATATTTTTTGATTAAACACTCCTTCGTTCTTTATTAATTCAATTTTTTTGTTTCTTTTTCCTGTTAGGAATCTTGTAACTGAAGTCGTAGAAGTGAATATTTTATTCACTGTGTATTTTTTATTTTACTGAGCTTTGCATGATATATAATCTACTGAGTTTAAACCTGTGAGACATATTGGGTCGAGAGTTTTGCACAGGAATTCCCACTTTTAACCAATGTCTTTGGTTACTAAAAAATTGCAAAAAACTGAAAAAGTGTATTATAAAAATATATTTATTCTCATAAAACTTATAGTACTTTTAGCATTACCATGTCACCCACAGAAAAAAGTGGTTTAAAAAAATTATAAAGAAAAAGATGCAGTTGATAAAAGGGAGTTTAATAAATCTCAATTAGGGAATATATTGCATACATACTTATTTACATACACACATTTATATAGGAGATTCATATTTCACTTAGAATACTTTGTAAACAACTCAGAGAAATATAATAAATTCAATTTTACTACCAAAATGGTGGTTCTTGCAATTATTCTGGAATCTGTGCTTGCCACTTAACCATGTGACCTTCACAGATGACTAACCTCTGATAATCTCTTCAGAGTTGGGGGAAGCATCTGAACTTATTTGTTCTCTTGGGTAGAATACTTTTTCTTGTAAATAAACAAAATTATATAAATATTTGGTCAACATTTTATCATTTAATGTGATCTATTCTTAAAATAAAATTCACACTTGTCTTTACTAGTACACAGTACAATGTACATTCATTTAAAATAAGATAAGAGGAGAGCCTCATCTTTTAATATATATTTTACAACAATCAGTAGGTTAACCATTTTAAGTTACTGTTGCACAAGTATATTGATTTCTCTTAGATAAACTGCATAAGGTGTGTTTACTGCAGGTAATAAAGAGACCTTGGGTTTGGAAGTGAAAAAAATGTTGCGAACCACCCAAAATTAATTTTATTTTAAATAACAATTTAACTGTATTCATGTATATCAATATTTTCATTACTTCACTTGCAGTGTTTTGTTCAGATCTAAAAATGATTTTCCCACAATTATATAAAAATAAGGACATAAATAATGTACAGTACATATTATACCCCTAATTCAGTGCACATGACTCTTTAACAAGTCAATCACCCAGACAACATTTTCAACACAGCATCCCATCTGCACCTTATAGAAATAGTAACAATAAAAAAATGTAATGGACCCCCCACAGTTAATGCAAAAGTTTGATTCAATATTCTTTATATATATATATATATATATATATATATATATGACAGTATATAATAGTAAAATTATTTCCAGGATTTGGTAGTAGTGGTCTCTTACAGAATTATTCTGGATCCATTATTGTTTTTGCATTAAATAACGACATGTCACAGTTATATTCACTGGGCCAGTTAAGATTCCCTTTTGCACTTGTATAATTTAAAAAAAAACTGTCACAAGTGTTGCATTATGACAAAATTAATCTGCTCTTATGCCGATAGGTATTATTTTGAAGTGGCTTTTGTCTGCAACAACTGAAAATCAAGAAAAAGATACTATATTAGTTATTAGCATTAAACATCAAACCAAAGGGACAACACAGTGACATTTCCAGACAGACAGGTGGGAAAACATGACCCCATCTATTTTGGAAGCTACAAGAGTCCAGGAATTTTAAGTGTCAAAAACTGAGAGATCCTTAAAGGCTTTTTCAGGGCATAAAAAACTTTAAAGCAATCAAACGCATTAAATTCATAAATTTAAATATTAATACATTATTGAAAATAAATATGAATACAAGCTAGAATTACATTTTTTGTATTTTAAATCTAACATCCAACTTTTACTTAATAAATAAATAAATATCATAATTCTCATTATCATTTTTTTAACAAAATTAAATTCCATATTCATACCAATATTTCTTAAAACCAGAATGGCTACATTTAGCCCATTAAAAAGTCTGGATGGCACATCTTTGTTAATTTGCCCAAGCCATATTCCAACAGGTACTGCACTGCCTGAATAAAAATTAATAATGATTCTATTAATATACCAGGAAAAAAGGAAAATCCCTACACAATGGTTTAATGTATATATATATATATATATACAAATATGTCTACACAAAAGTGATTTTGATGTTCAATACATTACGGGTAACTGTCTGTGCTGTTCATAAAATGTTAATAAATTCACATTGGGCATTTATATTTTTGCTCTGTGTTTATGTACATGGTCTGGTCATATTGAATTATGTTTAATCCTTGCTTGGGAGCTAAGTAATAAAATTTAAATCTAAAAATTATTTCATTGGCCTACAATCCCCTTGGGGACTCTTTAGAGGTGTACAAGTTTAGAACTTATATTGAAATGTGTGCTTCCTAGGTAGCATAACTCACATGTGTACACCACAGCCGACAAGTGTAGCCATTTAGTTGTTTTTCATGTTCAATGGTGACAAACTGGCACCCTTTTTTTTCTTCTGGAGAAGTTGCTGAAAATACATTACAAGAAAAATTATACCTATTAACCCAATCATAATATTGAATTGTCTGCACCTTGCACATATAATTAACATAATTTATATAAACACAGGGGCAGATGAAAGATTTAGACTGTCTTCAGGGTCTTCTGGAAGAAGGTCCGAGCTTACATTGGTGGGTATTTACTTTTTTCCTTTGGAAGACGGTCAAAAATGGAAGATGGATCGACAAAGATAATTTGGAAGACTCAGAAAATATCTCTGGATCCACCCCTGTAAACCAATTATTAATACAATACAATATATAACATTTTTTACATGACAAGACTGTTTTAATATTCAACTACCCCCAGTTTCTTGTGATAATGTCCTTTTCTTGGTCAGTATCTCCAAGGGAATTGACATAGGTGAATTTACCCTCCTTTCTTCCACAATTCTAAGCACAATAGACACAAGTGAAAAAAATAATAAGTCCTAGTCAGTTCAATATGTCTTCATGTTTAACAAAATACAAAAATTGGTGTTGGGTGGAGAATAAGTCAAATATCAGATCTAATACAGAATACTAAAATTCTCCAAATTATGTCTTTTAACTTATTTTAATACACAAACAAATGTAGCGATTTCTTTTATTAAAACAGGATTATTTTAAAATTATATAGATTTGTTATTGCCTTATGTCAAGCATATCTTATAGCAGAGTTACAGTTATTGCAGAGATAAACTGCCTTCATTCAATTTAGTAAAAACAACCCAAATCCAAAATCTAAATCTAAGAGAGTCCCATATAATGGATTGAATACTTACCAAGACAGCATAGTACGTGTCCTCATCTAATGCAAACTCTGTCACATAACATTCTCAGGTCTTTTTATATCACTAACACAGACAAAAAATTAAAATTAAAAGCAAGTGGAATTTAATTCAAATTATTCTATTCATACATTGCCATTTGGGATAAAAAACAATTATACAAACTAAATGCCACCAAACCTATACCTGTACGAAAAAAAAAAAAAAAGAAATTGTAGAAAAAGAAAAGTATTGAGAATTATTTTTTTAACATAAATAAGGAAACCTTTTTTAAAAAACTATTACATATATATCAATGTATTTTTAAAAGTGCCAGCACATTTAAAGGTGGTTAAAATAAAATTCAATTTTTTCATTGTATTATTTGAGGTTTAATTTATAACACCAACCACAAAAAACAATGTCCTTTGAGACATAATGGAAAGGAAAAAAATAAGTCAAAAGAAATATTATATATATAGGCAAAAAAAAGTTTTTTTAAAGCATATTCAGTTACCTATTCAAAGATAATATGGGTAACCTTACAAAAAATAAGTCATGTCTCCATCATATACAATCCTGAACATTACATGAAGGCTCACATGGAATGAAACACCTGTAAAAAGAATAGTAAATGATTATGTTTCTACCTCACATGACCAAATAATTCATTTTCTCTTAAAGATCTTGGAAACATCTTGATAGCTTTAAAATTTATAATATGCATTATTCAAACACGTAAATATCATATAATATATTCAAATCAGCCCGGGAGCCACCGGTCTGCCGCTAGGTGGCTTTTAACCAAACCGGAAGTTCTAGAATTTGAATTGCGTGCATTTTTTTGAGATTTATAGGGTGTCAGAAACGGTAGAATATCTCGACTACTAAGGGTATGAGAGTTTTGTTATGTATACTGTCATCTTTAGAAATAAATTTCAAATGATGTGAGATGTTCCTCGAGTTGATCTAAACCCTATTTTGTGTTCAAAAGTGAATTTGAAATCGAAGTTTTACCAAAGCTGTAACGGGAATTCAACTTTACCTCTAATGCTTGCATTTTTAGAGAACAGGTTCCAACTTCAAATTATCAGTAAGTTGTGGCAAATTTATTCAGCTTTCTGTCAATGTAAGCATGTAAGGAACTTTACCGTTATCCAGGAATGGCACAAATCAATTCACACCCGTGTATGTAAAAAAAAATCGTACTTGCAACAACCGTAAGGCAGCCTCGTTTTGACTTAGTACAATCATGTTGTAATCTAACCTCGTTTTGAATTCCCCACCCGCACAATATTGTCTATATAGAGAAGAGAAGCTTGCACAGGAAGAATGGAGGAAATATGAAAATACAAACATTTCTTTTTTTTTTTTTGTAAATAAACATTTATCTATTACATGAGGCCATCCGCTGCCAGTTTCTTTTTATTGAAATAATAATAAAAACAAAACAAACAAGACTTTTTTTATCAATTTAATTTGCTTTTTTTTTGTTACATATGAACCACTATATAACATTTAAAACATAATATCATCAACAAAAATATCAATATTGTGAAAGCCAACAGGGATTAAAGCTGATGCAAATATACATGTATATTTGTGGCAAAAATTATTTTTTACTTTATTAATTTACCTGGGATCAGAAATTTATTTCACTGATACCAGTTAGTCCTGTACCAGTCTATATTTTCATTTGAATTTATTTCTGTAAGTGTCATAGTGGTGATTTCACAGCCAAACTTCATTTAAAAACTTTCACATTTAATGATGTTACATGAATCTGTTAATGTATTTTATTCATTAGAAAGAACTGTAACCAAGTTTTAAAAGAATGTTTTCAGTTTTAAAAGGATTAAATAGCTTTATTTATGGCTTCATGATAGCTGCTTGAGCTTCTGTCATAATTGCCAAGGAATGGCAAAATGATTAATCCTGGTCCCTTTCATGTTCTTCAAGCCTAGAAAAATATTAGATTAAAACATTAAAAAGATTTAAAAACTAACATTCAAAAACACTTTTCTAACTGCATATATCTTTACACACACACAACAACAACAACACACACTAAAATCAGTATAAATAATAAACCACAATCTTGATAATAGGGAAGCTGGTATCAATCGAATTATCTAAAACAGTACTCTAAAAGTGTATCGATATTGATCAATGAGCTCATCATCAAGAGCTGAGCAGTGGCAAACATGCTAATCTTCAAATCAATTAAATTCCCATTTAAATGAAGCTCTGAAGTCTACAAACTACAGTGTTCACAACTATAATACACTAATTATTGTACTGGTACACAATATTTATAAGTTAAAACAAAGGAGGAATTTTGTTAATATAATGTTCTTTTTTTCATGAAACATTTTTCCCTCACATACTTATAACCTATGTGTTTGTGTGTGTGGGAGATTTTAAACAAAAATAAACTGTTCCTTCGAACAAAAATTTGCCTATGATGGCTATCACAATTTGAAAACATATACACAATGTTATAGCACTTGGCATTTTATGATGCACAGTATGCACGTATGTATTGCAAATGGTCAACAAATGGGGGTAAAAAATGTAATAAAACTCATTTTGACTAACAAGTTTTCCCCCATATTGATATCGTACATTTGTGCCCTGCCAAAGGGGCAAACATGTTAAAAGTCAAAATTTGTTATTCATATTTTTAAAAAGATGCTTGTGGTTGGTTTTCAATTTTGTATCTTTCACAACTATAATTTACAAGCATGTGTGGCCCCACACTCATACCATGCACACACATGCAGGGCAGATAACACTGCTTTTCACTGACATCAACATCCAACAACTATAAATCGACTTTCCCACACCTTGGACAGGGACCACAAGGAAAACACATGGGTAAATGTCCTAGCTAAGCTTTCTCTTGGGCATGATATATTATTCACTTTATGATAAAATAAAAAAATATGTTCAAGTGATATATACCAACAAATTGATACGAAAAGCTACTCACTACTTGGCAATGTACATGTATATTCAGCTTTGTAACACTGACATCTTAATTGTTATAATTGTTTTTTGGGCATTCTTGTACATGATAATAATAAATAACTGATAAATATTTTTTATCAGTTTATACAAGTTTCACTCCTTTTTCATGGAAATTTCAAAATATTACTTTATTTTTTTATTTTTTTTTTTGTTTTTTTCATCTTACTTAAATCAAAATGCAAAGAAATAGCATGAAAAGGAATATGCAGAATATCTAAAAAATGGCTTTCATATCCTCAAAAGTGACCTATCCCCCTCTCATTATATATCTATCTATACAGAATCAATTATACTACATGTCATTTTGCAAGCCATTTCTATTAATAAACAACAAAGCACAAAAAAAAAAAGCATAAGAATGCAAATACTCAATATTTTATTGTGACATTCATACAAGACATGAGGCAAGACTGCCCCCACATTCACTCTACTGTGATCGCCCCAACCACACACACTGTCATTTCATGAAGTATTTAATCTAGTTAACTTCAAAACACAAAAAAATTGCATGAAAATGCAAAAATTCAATATTTAACTACGACATTCATTCAAGATGTAACACAAGACTGCCCATGTAGTTACACTGAACATTGCAAAATATACTACCTGTCGGAAATGTAGAAAATCAATAAGTTACAGGTTAGGTTCCTACCTAAATTTTTTACCTGTTCAAAATCAAATGTCAAACTATTAAAAAAACTGAACAGATAAAGAAAAATCACTGTTATCTGCATTTGGCACAATTCAAAAGAACGTGTTTACATTTGGGTTCTGTGTGCCGCCATTTTGGAACACGACAGTAACTTGACAGAAGATTCAGTGAAACCGATACTTAAACACTACTTTGGTATATAAAACATAGCTTGAGAATATACTTTATCGTTCTGTCAAGTGCATTAGTAAAATTATCAACATGTCAGCGTATAAACGTCTGTTCATCTTACCTGTCTCTATGCCTGCTTCTCCCGCCAAATCTGTGTAGGCCGCCGCTTCAGGTTTTGAAAACGAGGCCAAATCTAAAGTTCTCCAAAATAACCGTCATATGAGCCGGTGGCTCCCGGGCTGAATAGGACCTTCTTTGCTGTCAAGTTTACCGCTATTTTCAGCTTAATATGTCTACGTCATCATTTTGTGAATGGGAATACAGCGCACCAAGTGGTATGAAAAATAACTAGTTTTCACACGAAGCCCTCTATTGGCAAAATCCCCTAGCCCATCTTAGAATATTACTTCCATTATCATAAGCGCGCTAAAAACAATTGTTATTCAACACCGATGCGACAAACAAGTGAGTAGCGCGTCCGAAGTAAAGAAATAAAATTTATCTATAAAACACTGCTCTGGCAGTAACACATGCCAATCCTAAAAATCATACCTGTAAGTTAAAAATAATAATAAGTAACACAGTTTTCTTTTCATAATGTTTGCAGTAGCAATGCAAAAATATTGTTGTCAAATTTGATGTAACATTACATAATAAATTATAGAATAATTATCACCAATTTTTGATTATTGACAATAAATAGCATGGACATGTAGAAAATTTGATTACCATTTGGCTTCATGTCCATGGGAGCACCGAGTCCCACAATGAATATGCCAAATAGATAATGAATATTTCACTCAAATGTATAACTTCCAGAAAAAGAAGCCAATTAGACTGCTTTTCCAACTCATTCTGCATTTAAGTCCTGTGTTTCTTTTTTAAAGGTTTGACAGTCATAACACGGTTTTCCCATAATGGTCATCATGGCAGCAGCACCAAAATTTGTCTTTTCTTCTATTTAGATGCAACATTACATAATGCTTTTAAAACAGCATAATGACCATCAATTTTTAATAATGGAATATTAGTAACATGGACATTCAGAAAATGTGACAAGCAAAGGTCTTCAGGATCATGGAACTTTAAAGTCACACCTTGAAAATGCCAATAAGTGAAAAATTAAATTTTCACAAAAATTGTTTTACTGCCAGAAAAAATTACCAAACAGACTGCATTGCCTACTGAAGCTATATTTTAGTCCCATGTTTCTTTCCTGTAAGTTTGAGAACAGTGAGTGACATGATTTTCCTTAATGGTCATCATGGGAGCAGTGCCCAAAATAGGGGTTTCTTCAAATTTTGATGCAATATTACATAATGATTAACAGCATAATAACCATCAATTTTAATAATAAAATATTAGTATCATGGATATTCAGAAAATGTGACTAGCAAAGGTCTTCAGGACCATGGCACTTTAAAGTCACATCTTGAAAATGCCAAAATGTTAACATGACAGCACTTTTCTGAAATGGGTTTATTTCCATTTTTAACACACTTTTTTAACATAAAACAAAATTAACAGTTTACTGCCATTTTTATATGACCAACTAAGAAAATTGATGAGATGGGAAAAGTATCAATAGAACAGTGTTAAATGTCCAATTTTCTCCATTCTGAGATTCTGAACATAGTGGATGATTGAATCTGACAAACTGCAATGATATGTGTTTATTTCCATTTTTGACACTTCATTACACAATACACAATAACAAATTTACTATCATTTTTACATAATCAACTGACAATGTTGTAAAGATGCAGGAAATGTCAAACAAACACTTTTACGCATTTTATTAGTTCAATAATGAGACTATTAACATGCCTAAGAATTGAATCTGAGGAAATGTGAAAAAAAAAGCATAACTTCTAAAATAATGGCCCGATTATGCTGATTTTCATACTCAAGCTATGTTTTAGTAAGATTGACCACTCCTGTGAGTACAATGACAATTGGCCAATCTGTTTTTCTTATATTGTGTTATCAGTGTTGCATATATGCTGAAAAAAAAATGAAAAAACAGCATAACTTCCATAAAAAAGGCTCTATCATGCTGATTTTCGAACTTGACCTGCGTATTATAAATACTCATCAGTTCTGTAAGTTTCAAACCAAAAGGTAAAACCGTTTTCCACTTATTGTGTTTACGGTGTTGCATATATGCTGAAAAAAGTATTTCTCCATGGCTCACAGCAGCTTTTGCCCTGGTGAAGTAGATGTGTACCGAAACGTCCCAGTCTGCCATGCATCCATCCATGTGATGCTTTTGGGATCCGTGATCGGCTATGCATCCAGTGCAGAACCTTCCTTGTATGGACAGTAATTCAGTAATTCTTCACAATGAACTTCACGTAGATGAGACTAACTAACGCTACATCTGCCTCTACGTCGTTCTCTGCCCCGAACATTTTATCGTCGCCAGTTTTGGACTCGGAACTAGTCGATGTCGGAGGGATTACGTGCCTCATTTATTTCAGTTACTTTGGTCAGCAGTGCTTCCCATGTGCTTTTATCAATTGTTACATCGTATATCGGAGCATAAGCCTGACTTACTGGTTGGTAAACGATCTTCAACAGCAATTCCTCCTTCTCGATGTCGTACATCACCTGGACGCCATGGTTTTCTCCCACCTGCTGGTCTATTTCAGTGTCCTCTTTCATAGCAGCTTGAACAACAGGTACAATCTGTTGGAAATCTTGCCATGCCTCTATCAACAGCCGAATCTTGTTCATTGTATTCAATTCGCTGAAGACAATCAAAGCAACCCCTTGCTTGCTCTGACAAACAGTAATCATGAGATCATCACTGAGTTTGAAGAATCGAGACATTATGCTGGTGGAGTGTATGTACACTTTATGTCAGGATTTATACTGATATAGTCAAATAGCTCTTTCTCTTCTGCTTTTATAGAATCTAGTGACGTCATCAAGTTACCACGGCAAAACATAAACAATCAATAAACATGTCCATATACGTCATCATATCGCCATAGCGACGCGTAAACAATCCTGTGACGTCATCAAATTACCATGGCAACCCGAAATCAATCAAGGAACATGCCCAGACTCGTCATCAAATTGCCATAGCAACGCGTAAACAATCCTGTGACGTCATCAAATTACCATGGCGACACATAAACAATCAGGAGACGTGCCCAGACTCGTCATCAAATCGCCATAGTGACGTGTAAACAATCAAGTGACGTCATCAAATTACCATGGCGACACGTAAACATGCCCCATTGTACGCTATAATTTTTCTTTGTCCTGTTACGTCATTAAAACAAAAGGTTTTACGTCATTTAACGTCATTTTCTTTTGTACGCTGAAGTACCTTCTAACTACTAACAAGACAGCACTGTTCTGAAATGGGTTTATTTCCATTTTTAACACTTTTTTAACATAAAACAAAATAAACATCTTACTGCCATTTTTATATGACCAACTAAGAAAATTGATAAGATGGGAAAAGTATCCATAGAACAGTGTTAAATGTCCAATTTCCTCCATCCTGAGATTCTGAACATAGTGGACGATTGAATCTGACAAACTGCAATCATATGAGTTTATTTCCATTTTTGACACTTTATTACACAATACATGATACCAAGTTTACTATCATTTTTACATAATCAACTAACAATGTTGTAAAGATGCAGGAAATATCAAACAAACACATTTACGTATCTTATTACTTCAATAATGAGACTGTTCACATGCCTAAGAATTGAATCTGAGGAAATGTGAAAAAAACAGTATTACTTCTAAAATAATGGTACGATTATGCTGATTTTCGAACTCAACCTGCATTTTAGTAAGATTGACCACTCCTGTGAGTATAATGACAATTGGCCAATCTGTTTTTCTTATATTGTGTTATCAATGTTGCATATATGTTGAAAAAAGTGAAAAAAACAGCATAACTTCCCTAAAAATGGCCCGATCATGCTGATTTTCGAAGTTGACCTGCGTATTATGAATATTCATCAATTCTGTAAGTAACAAGCTTATCGTGTAATCGGTAAAAGTGCACGGAGACGACGACAGACGCAGATGACGGCTATATGTACAGACACATCTGTGTCTGTACATTAAAATGGGCCAGCAATCCGCTCTGAGAATAAACCCGATTCACTGTAATTCAAAATCACTTCAGGATGAGTACGAGCTGATAAATGGTTATGAAGAGCGCGGATGCTAGGAGTTGTGGTGAAATGAAGGCAGAAACCCTTTGAAATACTATTGATGAGAAAAATTACCTTATGTGTATCATAACCTTGAAGTTCACCTGTAACTGGAAATGAACTATTGGAGCTGGGAGAAAAATTTGTAGGCGGGGTTTTGGAGACATATGATTTTTCAGATAAGATCCCCGGCAGGGCTGTCAACAGTGTTGTATTGACATGGACTAAAAGCACATTTTCCCCTTTATTAAAGGCAAAACAGATGCCTTCACGAAAGGGAAGTCGAAAGGGGGGGGGGGGGGGGGGTATTCATGGTTGCCACTTTTAACCCAAACTCAGGGATTACTTTTTCCCACATGAGCAGTGTTGTCGCTCGTAATTTGCGAAAGGCGTCATCTTAAATACGCCAAGGATTAGCATCAGGTACTGTAGCGTACTTAATTCTCTAATAGTTGAACCGAAATTAAGTAAGTTTTCAGAATCATATGGAAATGTTTGTTAGAAATTCGCTGAAAAAAACAAAAAGGCATCAATCCATGTGTAAAGGGTAATAGGCAATTTCTGCAAATTTCATCGACTGGACCTTGATAGCGAAATCATCATTATGTTTGGAGGGAAGGAGTCTATCAACTCAGTGTTCCAATTTTTTGTTTCAGTTGGAGTAGAATAATAGCTCATAACGGAATGCCATCAGTTAAATGAATAGGTAGAGATGAAGTGACATGACTCTCACCTGTAAAAACATTGTCGACCAGACTGCTGATACTGGGTATTTGCTGTTGAACGTTGGTCTCTTGCAGGGAGGAGCCAGAAGAAGTAGTAGCGCTCGGAATATCTGTGTTTGATGCATTTTGATCAGCAATAATGCTCTGTGTCAACAAATCGTCATTAACCGGTGAAGTAGCCGTTGATTCTGTCTCAGAAGAAAGTGCGGTGGTGTCTCTCGGCTTCTTTCCACCAGTAGCCAATTGTCTTTTGCTGGAAGAAGAGCACACATTGGAGGCATCCAACGTCCTAGACCGCCTACTCCTTGGCCTTGGTAACTTGGTAACTTAAAGACAAAGGAAACTAATAGGACCACACAGAGGTAGCTTAAGGTACATATGGCAAAATTTCCTGACCTGGTAATTCAAGTAAGTAAACGGATATATGAGATATGCATAAAAATATACACATATACAAGGAACATATGCATCCAGCATAGGCCCAATGAATAGCCTGGGTGGATATGCCACGAGCCATATCGATAATAAAATTGATCCTAGAGCAAGTAATTACGAGCTATCAATAAGGGTTACTTTCAACATAAAATGTTTACATTAATATAGAGGATACAGATAAAAATATATGGACAAATTTACTTTTGAAGGCAGACTGTATGGGTATCAAATTGTACCTGATATTGTTATAATCATATTGAACCCCAGAAAGGTATAATGACAAGGTACTGCAGTAGTGTATTTAATACAAAAATGAACAGACCCTTTATGTGTTTGGAACTTACCAAAATGCTTATTTTTGCCATTCCCAGTGTAAAGGACATAACCTGTCACCCCTACCATATAGTATAGTCCACACACCCCTATTAATAAGTCTCAGAAGGCAACTGTGCCTACGCGTATATCTACTAGAACAGTTAAAAAGCCTGTATGTCTTAAAGATTTTGTTCCAAAGTGATTTTGTTCATAGCAAGTCAAGTAATGTTTCTAACTTGAACTTCGTGTTGTGCAGATACTGTTCATTTGTTGATGTTGAGGGACAACATAAATCATAAAACTCAAAGTTCAAACTGACATTTATTACTGTTTCAACTTAACTGATGAAAGTTTCATCAATTCTTTATCAGGATTCTGCATATGAACATTTGCTTTACATGAACTGAACTGTAACTGTTGAGAACTGAAATAGTGTGTGCATTACTGTAAAATGTTTGATATTGTTTCTATTGCACATTCTTTCTTTGTTAAGCTTTATCCTCAAAAAAGGGGGATGTTACACTACTGTGTTTACTGTGTAGTGACCTTGACCTTGTTATTAGAATAAAGCCCCGGATGTTGAGTTCCAATGGCGCTTGTGTCACTTCTCTCTCGCTCTCTCTAACTTCGAGTATGCCTCTACAATCTGTCGTCTGCATACATCGAAACAGAAAGCCATAGCCCGTAGTCATGTTAGTAGCAGAAAAACCAAAGTATCAGTCAGCAGTGAGAAGGCCAGGTTAGCAGCAAGAAGAAAACTATTAGAGGTAGAGGCAGCAGCACTGAAGGCACAGCAGCTAGAAAAGGAGGAGATGGAAATTAAGTTAAAGCGGGAATTGGAAGATTTGCAGATGAGACAGAGGAAGGCAAGTTTACGTTTAGAGGCAGACATTTCTATCACAGCAGCAGAAGAGGAAGCATTAGAGCAAAAGGCACCAGACAGTTTACTCTCTGCACGCCACAGTAACCAGAGTATTAGTGATGACCTCACCAGTGAAAACCTTGCTGAACATGATGCAGTTCAACCAAATTCCCAGGAAGAAATAAGTGCATGGGTTGAAAGTGTTAAGCCAGAGGAGTGTGTACCTAGTGCCATTCAGATACAGCAGAGATTAATGGACATTGCACTCTTACCTAAAACAGAGATGAGCAGTTTTGATGGCAACCCACTGAAATATTGGTCTTTCATACGTACATTTGATAGTGTGGTAGAAAAAGAAACTATTGACTGTGCTTCAAAACTTTTGAGGTTAGTTCAGTATTGTTCTGGAAAAAGCAAAGAAAGTGATTGAATGTTGCTTAGCTATGGAGCCGGCCCTGGGGTATAAGAGAGCAAGAGACTTGCTGAAGCAGAGGTTTGGAAACTCTTTTATTATATCCGAAGCTTGGATAAAGAAGGTATCCGAAGGGCCGTACATAAAACCCAATGATAAGTTGGCATTAAGAGACTTTTCTGATGATTTACAAGTATGTCTAGAGACTTTGAAGGCAAGTGATCATCTCCAAGAAATCAACACCCAGTCAGCACTTGTTAGAATAGTAGCAAAGTTACCAGCTTATCTTCAGTCCAGATGGAGGAAGCAGGTCTTAGGGATACACAGACAGGACAGACAACCCACTATAGAGGACCTCTCTCAGTTTGTCCAGGATGCAGCTAATGAAGCAAATGACCCAGTTTATGGTAACCCCTTCGATCAACAGAAAACAGTTCAGAAAAGCAGGCCAAACAGAGGTCAAGACAGGAGCTCCAGTTACAGTGCTACAACATCCAGTTTCCAGCCACAGCAGACCACATCTAGGCCAGAAACTGATAAGATTTGTCCCCAGTGCAGTGGCCGTCATTCTCTTTTTGGTTGTGATATATTCAAAGGCATGAAGGTTGATTTGTACGTTTGAACAGGCTGTGTTACAATTGTCTTAACCCTGGTCATGTTGCACAGAAATGTGGTTTAAAAAGAGTCTGTTCAGTTCCAAACTGCGGAAAAAGACACACAAAATTTCTCCATATGCCAGTGCCAGGTTTCCAAGGAGGAGTTGCAACTAACACATCATAGAGCACCTCTAACACAACCCAAGGTAGCAGTGGTTACATAGGTCAAGACTCCCATCCAAGCAGCAAGATGAGCCATAGCAGAGTTGTTTTACCCATAGTTCCTGTGACAGTCAGAGGAGTCGACTCGCCAATTGAGGTAACAACAAATGCTCTTCTTGATAGTGGATCTACCCATTCATTTTGCTCTGTCGAACTATGTAGAATTCTACAGATTAGAAGCATCACCAGCACCACTATGTCATTAACCACACTTGAAAGGGCCAACAGTAAAGCGGAGACTGCAGTGGTGAGCTTGGAAGTCAAACAAGTTGGAGGAAGTGATAAAGTGTTACTACCACGTGTATTCACCAGAACACAGCTGCCAATCAACATAGAACACATGGCAACGCCCACAGACATAAGGCAGTGGTCACACCTCAAGGATCTGCAAATACCGCCTGTAGATGTTAAGGATGTTACTATGCTAATTGGTCAAGACAATCCTACAGTTCTATTGCCACATGAAGTACGACATAGTTGTTTGAATGAGCCATATGCAATTCTCAGTTGACACAGACATAGTTGATCATTCTTTACATTTCTTTTCTGATGCATCAGAAACAGCATATGGAACAGTAGCATATCTTCGCACCGTCTGTAAAGATAGAGTATATTGTTGTTTATTGATGGCCAAATCAAGACTAGCACCAATCAAGAAAGTGACAATACCAAAACTAGAGTTAATGGCAGCGACATTATCAGTGAAATTAAACCACGTGATACTCAAGCACATTGACATCAGCGTTTCAGAGTCTGTTTTTTGGACAGATAGTGCAACAGTACTGAGATACATAACCAATGAAGACAATCGGTACAAGACCTTTGTCGCCAATCGAGTGGCAGTAATCAGAGAAGGTTCACAGCCGAACCAGTGGCACTATGTGGATTCCAAAAGCAACCCAGCGGATGACGTTTCAAGGGGACAAACAGCAGACCAACTTCTCCATAACAAGAGATGGAAAGAAGGGCTAAGTTTCCTACGGAAAAATGAAGAGCAGTGGCCAAGTTTGCCAGGTGACACATTACATGCAGACAACGACATGGCTCTGGAAGTGAAAGTCACCTCACATGTGACTCAGGCTCAGAGATCAGAAGACACGGCTGTTGACAAGATAATTCATAGGCAGTCTTCGTGGTATAGACTAAAAAGAGATGTAGCTTGGTGGTTACGTTTCAAAAACTGGCTAAAAGCTTAAGTACAGGTCAATGCAAGTAATGACAGTGGATCACTTACTGTTGATGAGTTACAAAGAGCCAGTATTGAAATCATCAAATATGTACAGAGACAAGCATTCAGCGAAGAAATAGCAGCACTCAAGAAATCAGACCCTACCAATGCCAAATTGAGACAAAAATCTGCATCGTCTGAACCCTCAGCTGTCAGAAGACGGTGTACTTGTAGTAGGAGGAAGATTGACTCAAGCTCCAATACCACATGACGCCAGACATCAAATGATATTACCAAGACATCACATAGCTGATTTGCTGATCCGACAGTTCCACATTGATTCAGGTCACTCAGGTAGAGAATGTGTTTTATCAATGACAAGGGAACAATTTTGGATACTAGGAGCAAGAACAGCTATCCGCAGAGTAATTAATGATTGCTACATATGCAGAAAAAGACAATCTCCCTGCAGCACACAGAAGATGGCCAATTTGCCTGCCAGCAGAGTCACACCTGGAAACCCGCCATTCACATACACAGGAGTCGACTACTTTGGATCATTCCACGTTAAACAAGGCAGAAAACTTGTGAAGCGATATGGGTGCATTTTCACTTGTTTAACCATCAGGGCTATTCACATTGAGATAGCACATTCACTGGATACCAGTTCATTCATAAATACCCCTTAGCAAAATGAAAAGTGTGCAGCACATGTGCTGCAAATGCACTGCACATGTGCGACATGTGCGGCACACTCAAGAGTGTGCAGTAGACAGCTTTGGGGAGTGTGCAGAAGTGTGCGATAAAAATTATTTCTTGCTGCACACCTACTGCACACTTCTATAAGTATAGATAGTGTGCAGAAAGTATGCAAGAGACTTGGTATTTCAATAGAAGCATGCGGAGAGTGTGCGATAATCTTAAAATTTGATCAAGAGTACGCAACAAGTGTGCAGAAAATGTAATTTTTCTGTCATGAGTGTGCAGAAAATGTGCAAGACACTTGGTTTTTCAACAGCTGTGTGCAGAAAGCATGCAATAAACTTACAATTTCATCAGGAGTTTGCTATATGTGTGCAGAAAACTCAAATTTGTCAGGAGTGTGCAACAAGTGTACAGGAAACTTAGAAATTTTAAGTTGTGTGAGTTGAATATATACAACAAGCTTTTAATTTTATCAGGGTACTGTATGCTATTTTAGAGTAAAAACCTTATCATTTGATTATTTTAAATGTACCAATACAAGATACATGTATATGCAATGTTATTGACAATTACACAAACAAAATACTCCAATACACATTTTACTTTATATCCGTCAATTAGAAATAATCAATGCTTATATAAAATTTTAATTATTATCATATATAAGTGGCAAGTACACTATGATTAATAATACACTACTGTGAGCTATAGTGGGTATTTATATCGCAGGTAAGAGAGAAATCCAGCCAAATTAGTCCAACAAACAAATCAATAACATTATGTAAAGCTAGTTATAAATTGTACATGTACTGTTCTAACAATTAAACTATGCTGTTTACCTCACGCAAGGTATGAGAATAAGTCAAGGGCAATATAAGTTTAACAACATCTAATAGAAAAATGCCTAATCAACCCTT
This sequence comes from Lingula anatina, assembly GCF_051362555.1. Taxonomy (NCBI): domain Eukaryota; kingdom Metazoa; phylum Brachiopoda; class Lingulata; order Lingulida; family Lingulidae; genus Lingula; species Lingula anatina. The sequence goes on along the minus strand of NC_141774.1, from coordinate 630,451 downwards.
TAAACTCATTCACTAAATCACAACTTTTGCAATGCTATGCCCACCATTAAAAAAGATTATTATCAGGATGTATAAAAAACAGTCATGAAATCTAGGGTTGTGATAAATTAAACATGGCTCCTACTAGTATAATCTTGACTTTGCTAGTTAATTTTCACAAAAAGATAAAAACACAGTAAGTGTATTTTTACTATTTTACGTGATATTTACTAACATCTTCTATTATATTGAAAGTCAACCTTATCTAGTCAGATTTTAATCTTGTTTATAGTCAGATTTTACTTGACCTTGGCTGTTTTAAAAAGTGTAATTTCAATCCACCCTAATATATATAATGTAATGTAAAAGTAAGTGAACATAAAGGGTTTAGTACTGTCCCTCATAAAGGGTGGGAAACAAGGACAAATTAATATTTTAAAGATACATTTTATTATAAATCATGCTCAATCACACTTTAAGCCTAGGGTTTAACAGTCAACTGATGTTAGAGAATGCCCTACTCCACCAACCACAGATTCAACAACTGTGAATTTCTTTTGTTAGCCTGACACCTATTATTAGGTCTCTATTCCTGCAGCTATTGTTGTACCAATTACAACAACCACCTATTTGGTGTTATCAGATGTGTGGTATCCTGTCTAAGTCTTTGTTTATGATACAAGCAGAAAATGAGTGAAGGCTGTTTACTATCAAGCCAGTTTTAATTCAGGAGCATAGTGGAAAAGTACAGAGTGTAGAAAAATTGGATTGAAGAAGGTATGTATTACAGTAATGCATTGGATCATTTGGGCATCTAATCAAATTGAAAATGAGAAAATTGATCTAATTTGTAGTATACATAGTTAACATTATATCTATATTACATTAAATAAGTTATAATTTATAATGTGTACTTCTCTTTTAGCCAACTAAGAAATGAGGTTATAGATTGCAATCACTGTTTAGTCTCTTCATTTCTTATAAAACTATGATCAATTGCTCACAATGTTTTTTCAAATGCAGTTGAATCTCAAAAAAATCTGTCTCTTACTGTGTTACTTGAACAAATGGACATTTGTTGAATAATTGTTTATTTCAGGTGATCCTAGAGAGTAGACAACATACAGAAGCTGGCATGACATGGCCGGAAGGGACGCTTTGCTGTGAATATCTAAAGTTGGTGGCTCATCGAAACACTCACAAAGTGTACCAAAAAGTCAAGTACCTTTGTGATAAAGAAGTTACTAGAGAGTTTTTTCAGCCCACAAGAACTGTAAGCAACAGTTTCTTTTGTGAAGGATTTTCTAGTTGAAAGAGCTGTGCAGAGTAAGTTTTAAAAGAGAACAACACTAACTGCAAGTTGATTACATCATTCAACAAGTATATGTTGAAAATAAGGGAAAAAGTGAAAGCAACCATAAACCCTCAGATTTCATACATAACATAGATGTGTGAGGAATATATATAAAGTTTTCTTCAAAGCAGTTTTAGCATTTTTTTTTTTAACTATCCAAGACATTTTTCTGCCTACCTTTCTACCTATTCTTTATATGAACAATAAACACTTGAACTTGATTGTAGGACTTCTCAAACAGTAATGTGTATATTGACGGTTTTTTGTCCTCCACATGGATGTTAAAGATTTGGATGTTAAGCATTGTGCACAGTGTGGTAAATTTGTAAGATTTTATGATATACTCTTTTTTTAGATGGACGGAGCAGGACAGGATGAGTAAAGAAGAGAAATGTGGCAGAAAGACGTAAAGAAGAGAAATATGGACATGGCTTGGAATTTGCTGATTTTGTTCGATTTTTTAATTTCATTAATAAAGCACAATATATGACTGTAATTTCTTGTTTTTTGTTGATAAACAGGTTAAACTATACCTGTTGGCACATGTTATTAAATGTAACTCAGAACCTGTCTTTGTAGAATTAATATTAACTAATTGAAAACAAGTGAATAAAATTTAAATTGGTGTCATAAAATATTTAAATTAGTGTGCAAGAAAGTATGCAAAAAGTGCGCAGGAGGTGTGCAAGAAGTGAACAAGAGGTATGCAAGACGTACGCAGGAGGTGTGCAAGATGTGCGCAGGAGGTGTGCAAAAAGTATGCAGAAGGTATGCAAGAAGTACGCAGAAGGTATGCAAGAAGTACGCAGGAGGTATGCAAGAAGTGTGCTGGTTGTGGTGTAGGGGGTGTGCAGTAAGTGTGCAGGAAATGTGCAAGGAGTGTGCGGGAGGTGCGTATTTTACCATGCAAATGAGGCGTGCTGCACATCCGCAGAAACCCTTACTGTGAATCTGCTGCCCATCCACAGAAACAGTGTGCGGGAAGCTTTAAATTTGCTATGGGACATTACAGAGGTTCATCAGTCGAGGGGGCATCCCCAAGGAGATCAGTTCAGACAATGGCACAAACTTCACAGGTGCAGATAGGGAGCTGAAAGAAGCAGTACAGTGATGGAACCAAACAAAACTAGGTGAATTTTTCAGACAGAGAGAGATTAAGTGGAACTTTAACCCACCAGCAGCATCACACATGGGTGGATCATGGGAAAGACAGATCAGGACAATTCGTAAAATATTAAGTGGAGTCATGAGAGAGCAGACCTTAGATGACGAAGGACTCTCTACACTTATGTGCACAGTGGAAAGCATAGTGAACAGTCGACCACTAACATATGTCTCAGATGATCCCAGAGATCCAGAACCGCTATCACCCAATCATTTGCTACTTTTACGTTCAGGCCCAACACTTCCACCTGGTAGATTTCAGAAGGAAGATATGTACTGTTGTAAAAGATGGCGTCACATACAGTACCTTGCAGATTTGTTTTGGAAACAGGTGAGAGAATATTTGCCATTATTACAAAGCAGACAAAAGTGGATTACTATAAAACATGATTTACAGATTGGTGATGCTTTAATTGCAGACAACAACACTCCAAGAAACATGTGGTAAATAGCAACAGTCATTAAAACTTTTCAAGGGAGAGATGGACATGTAAGATCTGCAGAAGTACAAACTGTCAACACAACTTTGATGAGGCCCATAACCAAGTTGTGCTTATTGGAAGAGGTCTCAGAATGCAGAACTGTATGATTTATAGACTAAGAGACTTAAGAGACTGTTTCATTACTTTTGCTTTATTATGGACTGTTCAGAGACTATGATAACATATGTTAATTGAATTTCAGTTATTATTCAGTTTATGTTAAAGTCAGAGACTTTTATAACAATGGATTTCATTCATGGAAAGGATATTCATGGAGGACATTTAAGATATGGAAAGTGATCAATGAGGACAATAATTCATGGAGGTTACCATGAAGGACATTGGATAATGTAACATTAATTAAACAGTGGACATTGTGTTACTTTGTTTAAGATTGACATTTAAGGAGTATAGTTAACTTTAGATGTACCATATAACTGATATGTTTATATTATAAAATGTACTTCATACATAGAATTAAGTTCTGTCCTTTAGAAGTATATTAGGTAAATGTTCAATTTATAATCTCACATTTAAGGGGCCGGTGTAAAGGACATAACCTGTCACCCCTACCATATAGTATAGTCCACACACCCCTATTAATAATAGACACTGCCACTTACCACTTAGCATGAGTAGTTGATTAGACAGACAGCTTAGATGCAAGCAGTTGAATTTATGCAGACATCCAAGAAGATAGAAATTTGTCATACAAAAAGAGGACAAAAAAATTGTAAGTTTCATGTACTTTGCTTTTAACAACTGTCATTGTCATCAATTAATATTGAGTGAACATTTAGTTTTAGGTAAATATATTGTGGTATTTACAAGTCTCAGTAAAATTTGGGTGTGGACTCGTGGATAATTTCAAAAGAAGTGTCATTTTTCTTTATTATTTAATGTATTCACTTTATTTATATATATATTTATTTATCTGTTTGTTTCTTTATATCTATATATAATGTGCTCTAGGGTTTTTGTCAGTTATTTAAGCATTTTTTTCTTTTATTTTATTTTACAGATTTGAACCATACACACATAAGTATCGTCACACAAGTTTGTGTAAAGAGACAATAAATCAACCATATGAGTACAAATACAGTCTTCTCTTTTGTATGAAGTGTAACCCGTCGCACCCAGATTAAAAAAAAATCTTTTATATATTAATGATTTACACTTAAATAAGTTTTTTGTTGTGTACCTGGGCCCGGTTTCATCAAGGTGTCTCTCTATATTAGCGAAATATACTACACGTGTTATGACAGATTTAACATAACTCAATTGAACTCGCCATGTGCTTCTTCCATATACTTTCATTTATTACCACGTCATTCACCAGGTGGTGGCCATGGTCAAGACGCAACCAATCGGCAGCCACGTGCATTGGATACAACATTCCTCCCAGCCTTTATTTATTTATTTTTTTTTTAACATGTTAACTTAAATGAAAAACAGTCTGTGTCAATTAATCTTTAAATGATCTGGATCTGATGAATTTCTCAGTTTTTCATTTTGTGTAAAGTCAACACAGTCACACATCTTAGGTGCTGTATGCTCTGATATCTATTCTTAAAAACAAATGTCAATTAAAGTCAATTACATGGTAGCTAAATCTAAAAAGTTTTCCTCAGGACAGCGATCCGCCTTCATCCTGATTACACATGTACTAGTAAATTATTTTAGATCTTTTTTTCTTTTCTCTCAGGACAGCGATCCGCCTTCGTCCTGATTACACATGTATTAATGATCTGTCACTTCAATATATAATCTTTTAAGTAATCTGGTTTTCTGATTGTTCTCTTTGGTCTAGTGCTAATTGGTTCATCAATATGATCCCTGTTCTTCTGTTGCTTTGGTATTTTCTCCCCATTTGAATTTTCATTATGTATCAAATTATCACCTAAGTTTGGAATATCCTGTGTATCCATTGCTGCAAAGTCACTTTTCACTGTATTATCACTCAGTTGCAATTCACATGCATCATCTTGTATTCTCATCTTATTTGTGCTTTCTTTCAAGTATGAGTCTGCTGGAATTGTCATTACGTCATCTGCTGTGTTTATAACACTGTTACATAATTTGAATTGACTTGCATCTCTGCAGATTGTTCTTCCATCTGTGACTCTTCTGGCTGTGACTTGAGAACCATGTATTTCCATGACAATGTAAAATATCGGTTCATATGGCGTTGTGAGTTTGTTTCTTTTGTTCTGCTTAACTAGAACATAATCACCAGTAATAAGTGCATTTCTCTTAGTGTTCGCATTCTCTCTCATCCTGGATTTATGTTTGTATTTATCGTCTGTTTTGTCAATAATTTCATCTCTCTCATTTCTGGTCTTGTTTGGTTCTTTAAAATCTAATCTTGTTCTAACTGGTTTGTTCCACATTGCTTCATAGGGTGTTACTCCTGTAGCTTGATGCGGTGTAGATCTGTATGCAATCAGCATTTCTTGAATTCTGATTCTACTCTCTACTGCATTTTTCCCTTGGAAGTTGGAAATCTGTTCTGTTTTATTTATCATCTTCATAAATGCTTCCGCTTCTCCATTGGCTCTTGGATGTAAAGGTGTTACTCTGTGGTGTGTGAAACCTTGTTCTTTGGCAAACTCTGCAAACTCTGTGCTGTTAAATGGTGGTCCATTATCTGTTGTTAAGATCACTGGAGTTCCATATGTCGCAAATATGTGAGTAAGAGGTTCCTTTATGTCACTGAATGATGTTGATTTCACAGTCTCTACTACTGGATATCTTGATCGTTTGTCAACTAGTACCAAGTTATAATGGCCATCGGGGTAGGGTCCCCCATAATCCATAGCCACGTTGTGCCATGGTTCTGTAGGGATTTTCGTTGGCTTGATTGGTTCTTCTTTATTTTCTTTTGTTGCAACTTTACATTCATAGCATTGATCACATATATCTTCTATCATTCTGTCCATCCCTTGGAACCAGTACTTACTTCGCAACATTCTCTTGGTCTTTGTTTTCCCTAAATGTCCAAGCTTGTGACCAAGTTTGATAACTTTTCCCTGAAGTTTCTCTGGAACTAAAATCCTGTCATTTCTGTAAATGAGTCCTTCAATAACACTAAATTCGTCTCTCATATGCCAAAATGGTTGAATGTCCTCATCTTTTCTGTACAGATTCCAATCTCCTTTTGATATTCTCCCTTCCAGTTTGATAAGAATTGGGTCAGTGAGAGTTTTTTCTGCTATCTCATCAAGAATCACTGCATTTTCAGATTTGACCATCCATTTGATCATCTTCTCTGTACTATCACTACCCGTCTGTGGCAGTGGATGGCGGGACAGATAATCGAGTGGGTCTGCTTCATTCTTCCCTGGCTCGTATACCACTTCATAATCAACATCTTGTAAGTCCATTACCCATTTCTCTATTCTCGGCGGCAATTTTGCTTGCACTTTGTTGAACATGGGCACTAGTGGTTTGTGTGCAGTGATGATCTTGAACTTTGGTGCACCCTGTAGATATATTCTCATCCTATTCTTTGCCCATCTTATGGCCAATGGGTCCTTTTCAGTTTGCGAATACTTCTTTTCTGTATCTGTTAATGCTCTGCTTATGAACTGAATGGGTTGAAGTCCTTTGTCTGTTTCTTGAAACAGTCCTGCTGACAACCCTTCATTGAAACTGGCTTCTGTTCTCAGAATTGTTGGTTTGCCTGGTTCGTAGAAGGCCATTGTTTTGCTACTGCTGATAGCTTGTTTTAATTTCTCAAAGGCTTCTTTTTCCTCATCTTGCCAACGGAATTTCACATCTTCCTTCGTCAGTTCTCTTAAAGGAGCAGTCAGAGACGCATAATCCTCTATAAAGCTGGCTAGGTAGCCGCACATTCCAAGGAAACTGCGAACTTCTGCTTTCTTTTCTGGTGGGCTGCATTCTTTTACTGCTCTCACCTTGCTGGGATCCGCTTTCAGTCCCTTGCCTGTAAACACATGTCCAAAGAACGATATTTCTTCCTGGGCAAATTCACACTTCTCTAAGTTGAATGTAATGCCGAACTCTCTTGCTCTGTTTAATACTGTTTTAAGTGTGTCATTGTGTTCTCTCCCTCCGATTAAAATATCGTCTCTTTGGTTCAAACAGTTAGGTATGTCACCAAAAATTCTTAACATGGTCTCATCAAACACGTCTTGTGAGCTTTTTGCTCCAAATATCAATCGCTTTGGACGGTAGTTCCCCCAAGGTGTGCTGAATGTGACTAGCTTCCTGGATTCCTCATCAATACTCAACTGATGGTACCCGGATCTCAAATCAAGTTTGCTGTATGAAGCATTTATGAAGATGATAAATTATTACAGAACAGATTTCCAACTTACAAGGGAAAAATGCAGTAGAGAGTAGAATCAGAATTCAAGAAATGCTGTATATACTGCAGTCACGTAAATGGTAAGTGAAGTCTTCAATTATCGGTGCTTGTACACAGCGACTTCTTTTCATGCCTTGATTGGGTATCCTCATATCAATGCTTGCACGGATCATGTGTGGTTCTAGCTTCCCAAGAACTGAAGTGTACTTGGGTTTAGGTTGTACTATGAGCGGTGAACACCATGTTATTGCTTCTCCTTCAGGGACTTTCTCATAAATACCTTCTTCTTCCCCTTGCTCTAACAATTCTTTTAAAGGGTCTAAGAGGTGAAAAGCTACATGTCTCGGTTTCTGAGCAACTGGATTGACATCTGTCTCCATTCCAGTTTTACTTCAATGGGTGCTCCTGACTTAGGGTCTTTGGCATGCCCGATACCTGTGAACACATCCTTGTATTCATCTAAGATTTTCTGAACATCTGTTTTGTCTTCTTTGACTACTTTAATCTTCAAGTCATTTTCTTCTTTAAGAGAGCCGTCTTCCCTTATTTCCATCATTCCTAAGTCTTCTAGTGTTTTTCTGCCTATCAGTGGTTTACACCCCAAATGTCCCTTGATGACAATGAATTTTGAGATGGTCCCCCGTGTGCTATTCTGAATGGTCACTGGGCACTCACCTAGAACGATTAGCTCTGATTGTATAGTTTTCAGTTTTTCTTTCGATGGTTTCAGGGTTGTGTCTGATCTTCTGCTTAGATGTTTGAATTGATGTCCATCCATTACATTAGTGGCAGCACCACTGTCTGGTTCACACTCACATGTAATGTCATTTATTCTCACCTCTATTGTCTCTCCCACATGTTCTTGTTTGATTCGGTGGACATGCACAGTTTTTATGAAATCCCCATTGTCTGATTCAGAGCTATCTTCTAACTCTGTTTTCTTCACCATTTTTCTGCCTCTGTATGCGGTTGGCTTGTCACTTGGTTTCTGAGTTTTGCACACTTTCTGGAAATGATTCCACTTGCTGCATTTAAAACACTGTTTTCCACTAGCGGGACATTTATCTCTGTTATGAATTTGTCCTCCACATCTAGAACACTGCAATCTTGAGCTTGGATTAATGGGTTTTTTCATCAGTTGCGGGTATCTTCTTTTAGGTTTGACGCTGACTCCATCCGAGATTTTTGCCACTTTAAATTCATTTCTCATATTGTCAACTTCTTTGTTTAAATCTTCTTTCTGGCTCACTTCTTGGATTAAGGTTTCTAAGTTCCAATTTCTTTGAATGGCTTTAGTTACGATCTGTTTATCATCCATAGTCTGAATTATCCTTTCTAAAATACGAGCGTCTGCATTCTCACCAAAATCACAATGTTCAGCTTTTTCTCTCAACCTGGCAGTGAATGAAGCTATGGTTTCTCCTGGGATCCTCGTTGTTTTATTGAATACATATACACTATGCATTTTATTTTGCTTCGGTTTATAGTGAAGGTTCAGTTTTCGTACCTCCTTCTGGTATGCACTTTCTTCATCTTCAATTACTGGAGGATCTGGTAAGTATTTTATTTTGTTTCTTATCTCTTTCCCACCGGAACACCCTAAGGCAAGTTACCTTGTCTGCTTCTTGCACTTTTTGCAACTGCATTTCTTCTTCGAATTCCTCCAGCCATGTTTCCCATGCTGGTCCGGTATTTAGTCGATTTTCCGGTGGATTAAACGGTGTGACGTGCAGAACAATTCCTGCCACGTGGATGTATTGAATCGGGGGTCTCCCTGTGCCATGTTAGTATTTCTATTTCTATCCCGTCCTCGTCGCCAATGTTATGACCGATTTAACATAACTCAATTGAACTCGCCATGTGCTTCTTCCATATACTTTCATTTATTACCACGTCATTCACCAGGTGGTGGCCATGGTCAAGACGTGACCAATCGGCAGCCACATGCATTGGATACAACAACACGTACAAACGCACCACCCACACACACACAAACACACACATGAATGCGTGCAGAGCGGTGACAGTAGCCTTCAGAACCCGTTACAGTGACAAGAAGACAGCAACGCCTATTACAACCAATAACAATCAAATTCAATCTTATCTGTTTAACACCATTAAGTACACACATTATACATAATGTATTATCGATATATAACCTATAAAGCTGCACAGGAATATGTGGCTTTAGCACATTATCAAGCAAATATGTCTAGCAATAAGGTTTAAAAATTCTGATGAAAAATCCAACACTCATATACCAGTCTAAAACATTGAAAAAACTCCCTTTATACCCAGACAAGACCATTTTTTGTAATGTATGTCCAACTTCTCCCAGTCAAATCTTTTTCTCTCAACCTGGCAGTGAATGAAGCTATGGTTTCTCCTGGGATCCTCGTTGTTTTATTGAATACATATACACTATGCATTTTATTTTGCTTCGGTTTATAGTGAAGGTTCAGTTTTCGTACCTCCTTCTGGTATGCACTTTCTTCATCTTCAATTACTGGAGGATCTGGTAAGTATTTTATTTTGTTTCTTATCTCTTTCCCACCGGAACACCCTAAGGCAAGTTACCTTGTCTGCTTCTTGCACTTTTTGCAACTGCATTTCTTCTTCGAATTCCTCCAGCCATGTTTCCCATGCTGGTCCGGTATTTAGTCGATTTTCCGGTGGATTAAACGGTGTGACGTGCAGAACAATTCCTGCCACGTGGATGTATTGAATCGGGGGTCTCCCTGTGCCATGTTAGTATTTCTATTTCTATCCCGTCCTCGTCGCCAATGTTATGACCGATTTAACATAACTCAATTGAACTCGCCATGTGCTTCTTCCATATACTTTCATTTATTACCACGTCATTCACCAGGTGGTGGCCATGGTCAAGACGTGACCAATCGGCAGCCACATGCATTGGATACAACAACACGTACAAACGCACCACCCACACACACACAAACACACACATGAATGCGTGCAGAGCGGTGACAGTAGCCTTCAGAACCCGTTACAGTGACAAGAAGACAGCAACGCCTATTACAACCAATAACAATCAAATTCAATCTTATCTGTTTAACACCATTAAGTACACACATTATACATAATGTATTATCGATATATAACCTATAAAGCTGCACAGGAATATGTGGCTTTAGCACATTATCAAGCAAATATGTCTAGCAATAAGGTTTAAAAATTCTGATGAAAAATCCAACACTCATATACCAGTCTAAAACATTGAAAAAACTCCCTTTCTACCCAGACAAGACCATTTTTTGTAATGTATGTCCAACTTCTCCCAGTCAAATCTTATATTTCACCTTTTTGGTCATTTCAAACTTATATTTAAGCACTTGTATATTAGGTTTTCTTAATTGGCAACAGCATGCATGGAGATATTGCTTTGTTATTATCGTAAGAAAATTTAATATTTCTATGTCCGTGATCTAAAATTCCTAAAATATTTGCTGTGTTATCTAAATAAAATTCAAATTCAAGTCCTTCTTTTAGTACACTGTAGGTCCTGCAGATTCAACCGAATCTTTTTACTATATTCACACTTTATAAACAGGTGCACAATTGTTTCTTCTGCATAATTGCAAAAGGAGCAGTTTGCTGTTTCTGTCTTATTCCAGTTATATAGTCGAGTAAGAGTAATTAGCTCATTATTAAGACTATATTGAAAATCTCTGAATTTACTTGAATTGGTACATTCATCGACCACTTTTAAATAGTCTGAAAACATATGTACATTCAGGTGTGTTATTAACTCTTGTTTCCAAAAATTCATAGCCTTCATCGGGTAAGCACTATGTTTATTCAGCAAATCTAAATAAATTACTTTTTAGGGTTTTACACGTTTCTCTATAAGTTCAATGTGAGGCAAACTAGGACATGTTCCAAAGCAATGCATATTACGTTGTACCTTTTTAATGCACTGACAATACTGAAAAAATCTAAATAATTTACATTCACCTCATACGTTTTTTTCGAAATTTATCGTATGTGAACATTGTTTTTTCCTCTTTGAAAATATCTTGTACATGCATTGCCCCCTTACTGTATAGTTCTTTAAAAAAGAAGGGTTTGTCTTCGATGGGGGGTCATCTATGTCACGCCATATACAGGAGATAATTGCAGTACGCTGTAAACGCACACGCTATTAATCACGTGACTATTAGGCACTTGAGCACACCCTAATGCTAATTGTGTGTAAATTTGGTGACATTTGATGGCCTCTTTTCAATTTAATAGACATTTTTTCCATCTGTAGAAATCACAGTGAAACATTGGATTTGAGGGGGTACCTGTTATAATTTTTTACTAAATGGGATAAAATGTGCATATTTTCAACATTTTTTTTGGTATTTTCTGAACCATTAATCATGTGAGATATGGTATCTGGGATAAAAAGCATCGTATATAACAATTTACATTTACAAAAAAAAAAGATAATGAATTTTTTTAAAAAATTAATAAAGATAAAAAACAAGATGAACAGGAAGACCAGATGAGCTGGGAAAGCTTCCGATTTCAAAAGTAAAAATATCTTTCCTAATCATGGTCATTACTATGACTTTACAGTGCAAATAACATGTTATTGCGTAATGATTGGACATCATACTGGACGGACATAGATTAGGATTGTAGCAGGAATGTATGTCAGCTAGTTATACAAGGCCTATCCATGCCTGTAGCCAGCAATTTCAAAAGGGGGGTTCTTTTTCTAAAAAAAAGTGGACCCTTTCCCATAAAAACTCTACCTACCTAGATCAAATTTTACCCAGAGTGGAACTTTTTCCCAGCAAAAGGGGTGGATCTTTCGAACCCCCCAAACCCCCCTGGCTATGGGCCTGCTATCTATTATTTAAACAAGGCAGCAAAGCTGTCAAATGTACAGACAAAAAAACAGAAAATAAAGGTGCAAAATAGGTCATTTTGTCAATTTTGATACAATAATAAATAATGCTTATAATAGCACAGTCAGTTAACACTGATTTTAATCATGCACAACAGGTAACATGGTCAATAACAGGAGCAGATCCAGAGATATTTTCTGACAGTATTCCAAAGTATCTTTGTTGATCCATCCTCCACTTCTGATGGTCTTCCAACAGAAAAAAATTGATACCAGTCAATGTAAACTTTAAAATCTTACCATCATCTGAAAGACCCAGAAGACGGCCTCAATCCACCCTTGCAATAAGATGACAGTTTCTGGACCATGAGAGTTCAAATTCACATAATGAAAATCAATCCCAATATTTGAAAAATACAGAAAATGTGCAGAGCCTCGGGCGGATGAGAGTTAAAAGTCACAAATGCAAGTGCTTGAGAAAAAAATTGTAAAGGAAAACATAACAAAACTAGAAAACCACAGCGCAGACCTCTGCCAAGGCAGCAATTGCTGATTATTATTGATTATTGATTGATTATTGAGCCAGACCACCACTAAAAACTAATCATTGTCCTCTTTGGCCCAATTCTGAAAATTTCAGCAAAATCGGTCCATAAGTTTTTGAGTTATGTTGATGACAGACAAACAGGGGTGAAAATATAACCTCCTTGGCAGAGGTAAATATAATTCCAATGAAGCTGCTATTCAAACTTTTAATCTTCGATTGTATATATATATATATATATATATAATAACCTGTATAATTATCACTGCTTCCTTATTAATAATATAGCAGAGAGCTTAACTTTTGGGAGTTTACAAGGAAATATCAACAGGTGTGCTTTATGTAATCTCATTTAATGGTCTATCAATTAGGCAAATGACTTTATAACTCAGAAATTAGCTAAGTGATACCCAAGGGATATTAACAGACTGACCCTCTCAAAGGTCTTTCAGGCCTATAAGTCACATCTTAAGAAAAGCACAAAACAATAATGCACAAAATAGGAGACTACCAATTCTGATGCAATAATACATTATGTTTAACTGCACAGTCAACATCAAATTTTAATTATGCACAACAGGTAACACCGACGAAAGTAAAAGCATAAGGCTTCTGGCCCATAGGAGTTCAAGTTCACACTTTGAATATGCCAGAATGAGAAAAATGAAAATTTCACACAAAATTACATAAATTCAATAATAATTGATAACCCAATTGAGCTGGCTTTCTAACTTAAACTGCATGCCAATCCTAAAAAACCATACTTGTAAATTAAAAATAATTATAAGTAACACAGTTTTCTTTTCATAATGTTTGTAGCAGCAGTGCAAAAAGATTTTTGTCAATTTTGCTGTAACATTACGTAATAAATTACAGAATAATTATCACCAATTTTTGATTATTGACTATAAATAGCATGGACATGTAGAAAATTTGATTACCATTCGGCTTCATGTCCATGGGAGTCCCACAATGAATATACCAAAACAATAATAATGAATATTTCACTGAAATGTATAACTTCCAGAAAAAGAAGCCAATTAGACTGCTTTTCCAACTCAGGCTGCATTTTAGTCCTGTGTTTCTTTTTTGAAAGTTTGACAGTCATAAGTAACATGGTTTTCCCATAATGGTCATCATGGCAGCAGCACCAAAAGTTGCATTTTCTTCTATTTTGATCCAACATTACATTATGCTTAACAGCATAATAAGAAGCAATTCTTTATAATAAAATAAACTTATCATGGATTTTCAGAAAATGTGACTAGCATGGGTCTTCAAGCCCGTGGAGGTTCTAAATCACTCCTTGAAAATGCCAATAAGTGAAAAATTAAATTTTCACAAAAAACTGTTTAATTGCCAGAAAAATTTACCAAACAGACTGCATTGCCTACTGGAGCTGTATTTTAGTCCCATGTTTCTTTCCTGTAAGTTTGAGAACAGTAAGTGACATGATTTTCCTTAAATGGTCATCATGGGAGCAGTGTCCAAAATAGGGGTTTCTTCACATTTTGATGCAATATTACATAATGGTTAACAGCATAATGACCATCAATTTTTAATAATAAAATATTAGTATCATGGATATTCAGAAAATGTGACTAGCAAAGGTCTTCAGGTCCATGGAACTTGCAAAGTCGCATCTTGAAAATGCCAAAATGTAAACAAGACAGCACTGTTCTGAAATGGGTTTATTTCCATTTTTAACACTTTTTTAACATAAAACAAAATAAACAGTTTACTGCCTTTTTTATATGACCAACTGAAAAAATTGATGAGATGGGAAAAATATCAATAGAACAGTCTAAAATGTCTAATTTCCTCCATTCTGAGATTCTGAACATAGTGGATGATTGAATCTGACAAACTGCATTGTTATGTTTATTTCCATTTTTGATACTTTATTACACAATACATGATGACAAGTTTACCATCATTTTTATATAATTAACTAACAATGTTGTAAAGATACAGGACATGTCAAACAAACACTTTTATGTATCTTATTAGTTAAATAATGAGACTATTAACATGTCTAAGAATTGAATCTGAGGAAATGTGAAAAAAATCATAACTTCTAAAATAATGACCCGATTATGCTGATTTTTTAACTCAACCTGCGTTTTAGTAAGATTGACTACTCCTGTGAGTACAGTGACAATTGGCCTATCTGTTTTTTTTTTCTTATATTGTGTTATCAGTGTTGCATATATGCTGAAAAAAAATGATAAAACAGCATAACTTCCATAAAAGTGGCTCGATCATGCTGATTTTCGAACTTGACCTGCATATTATGAATATTCATCAGTTTTGTAAGTTTCAAGCCAAAAAGTAAAGTAGTTTTTCACTTATCGTGTTATCAGGGTTGCATATATTCTGGAAAAAAGTGAAAAAACAGCATAACGTCCATAAAAATGGCCCGATCATGCTGATTTTTGAACTTGACCTGCGTATTATGAAGATTTACCAGTTCTGTAAGTTTCAAGCCAAAAGGTAAAATGGTTTTCCACTTATCGTGTTATCGGTGCTGCATATATGCTGAAAAAAGTGAAAAAAACAGCTTAAATTCCCTAAAAGTGACCCGATCATGCTGATTTTGGAACTTGACCTGCATATTATGAATATTCATCAGTTCTGTAAGTTTCAAACCAAAAGAAAAAACAGTTTTCCACTTATCGTGTTATCGGTAAAAGTGCACGGCGACGGCAACGACGGCAACGACGGCGACGACAGACGCAGATGATGGCTATATGTACAGACACATCTGTGTCTGTACATAAAAAAGAACACGAATGCAGGCCCCATTAGGCCCCATTAGGAATAGTGGTCCTTTGGACCTCGGTTTCTAGTGGACTTGCGTTACTGTTACACCGGTGTGACAGGAATGGTAATCGTAGGAATGGAAGTCCGGGTCCCATTTGATTAGTACAGGTTTGGGTTAATTGGAGTTTTGGGATTAGTATATGGGATGAATGTCACCTGTATAAAGTAATAGTAGGTGGACAATGGTTCCTAGCAGACTTTCATTTCTGTACCAGCATGCATGTAGCAGTAAAGGAGTTACCAAGCATTTACGTGGCAATAATAAGACCAATGTTGGTTTACACCTTGGCCTCACCAAAAGTATTAGTGATAAATTAAAATCCATAAAAAATATTTTTTAAATATTGTATCCTGGAAATCCATACCAAAAAGCACTTCAAACAACTAATACTATACCACTACAATGTTGGTGCAATGAGTGGTGTAAAAATGCAATAAAAAAGTACATTAGTGACCACAAAACCCACCAATTTTTTACCAAAATGGAGTGAACATTGTTATAAATTATGAAATGCCCAGGTATTAAAAGTGCCAAAACTGAGGATAGTGAGACGCTAAAGGACTTCTACCGAGTATTCCCTTGGCATTGAAGACTTTTCAGTACTAGTAATGATTTAAACAACTACATCCAAAAATTAAATATTAATGCAGCTCTTGAAAATGTACTTTAGAAAGTGTTATATGTCTAATATTTTTTATTAGACATACCATTTTAGTATTATATAACTTGCAAGTAAATGTAAAATATCTGACCTGCTACTCGTAAAGTCTGTGTGCTGATGGTGGTGATCATCACTCCCAGTTTATATTATTAATATACCATCCAACTTATGGTCGCAAATAAATGTTATAATTATAATATTAAAACAATAAACAATGAAAATAGAAAAATATCTGACCTGTCAATTTTAAAGTGTTTGTGCCGATAGTGATGGTCAATCCTCCTAGGTCACGGAGGACATCTTGGGGTAAATCCTGGACATTGTCATCAATGTGATCCACGTGATGAGGTTGTATACCATAACATATGACAGCAGAGTCACCAGGACGTCCATAGTCCCACCATTTGATCAGAATGTCTTCTTTCCGTAGACTGAAAGCTGCCATCAGGGCTCGGCGTATGCCGTATATAGTCTGCTCTGCACTGCCATGTGGACCTTTACGAACTGTCATCTTCAAGTCTTCGTAAATCATTGCTATAATTTGTTGAAATAAAAGTAAAGTACATTTACTATGAGAGGGTCTGTGTGTGGGGGATGTCTTTTACTAAATAGCTAAATCATAAATTAAAAAAAGATGAAGTTTTTAAAAAATTGATACCTTTCAACTCTGTATTTTCCTTTATGTATTTCCTACATTCAATGTAATCATCTTCCTCCATTTCAACCCAAAAATTGATGTCGCTGTGGCTCAGGCCCAAATCCTCCAGGTTCTTGATGTTGACAAAACTTTCTTTTACAGCTGCCTGTAGCTCACCGCAGTGATAACTTTGCCACAGCTGGTCCAGTGAGTGCACTGACGGACAAACCAAGCGGAGGATAAAACACTGGCGCTTTGTATCATATAACATTGCATGATATTCCTTTATGTATCCAATAGCCTTCTCAATGTCTTCAAAGTTTGTTGTGCGTGACATTATAGTCTCACTCATTTTCATGAAGTGTAAGTCTCTGGCTTCACATAGAGGGGTGGTATCTTCTGGAAGAGGTATATGTACAGCTGATTCTGAAGGAGATGAGGCAGTTGGTGCTTCATCAGAGCTCTCTGTCTGAGTTATGTTCTTAATTGCCTCACCTTCCAGATGAGCTGCTATTCCAGTGATCTGGTCTTCCTCACTTCCTCCACCTGTCACCGAGGGTAAGGGTTCCCTGTCTGGCTGAGTGTCCTCTGGACTTGGTGTCTTCTGACTACTGGAGAAGATAGCTGATGATTTGACTGTTTCCATGCCTGAAGGACTGATCCTCATATGGATGTCAAGATCCACTGAGCCTGGAATTTGAAATTAAGATTTATAGGCATAAAGTAATCTATGACATACAAGTTGCAGAACTTTTTCCCTACTTCACAATATGAATGTATTCTTTTTGTCAGGTGGTTTTGGGGAAGATTCAACAGAAATGTAACAAAGTAAGCTGCCTGGTGAAACCTTTCACCCATATTCTCTTACTTTATATTTTGCATGATACACTCATGGGTTTTCTTATTATTATATTCAAAAATAAAGTTTAATAAAAAAATACTCAATTAGGTTTCTTCTGGCTTGAAGTTATTGCTGCATACTACCTGGAATTTTCTGAAATTCTGGTGTATCTCGGTCTCTGTCACATATTGTCTGGACATTTTCTTGCATTTCTGAAAACAACATAGAAGGTCTCAAGTTGTATTTTATCTGCAGTGTTATGTTGTAAACATCATTT